>NW_026607474.1:0-12374 GCF_029890125.1 Rhinichthys klamathensis goyatoka
TGAATCGATTCTGATCTGGTTCGGAATCCTCTCTCTGTGTCTCTCGCCATACGTAAATTCATCAACTTAATACAGCGTGTGGTCCTTGAAAACGGATGACACATGAGATGGGAATTGTGGACTGTATCTGATGGTGTCATAGCAACAGTTTTACACAAACTAAATCTGTTTCCACAGCCAATGACACAAGACCCTCAACAGTTCCCGATAGTGATCGTGTCTTAAAAATGTCAATATTTCTCAAAACTTTCACATGCAAAAGATCCTTGGTATCTGCATCGGTCAAAAACCCCATTCCCAAGGATCTCTGTGCCAGCCTGGCTAACCCTGAAGACTTGTACAGCTGCAAAATGGCATTAAGTTACCGTGGCAATGAATGACATGAGCAGGTTGATTGGCTTGTGTGTAAAAAGATCGAGGTAATGTATCTAAATGTTTCCATCTTATTTCAGAGCACATGGTTGACATAATGAAGAGGACATGTTGCACCACTGTTTTTTCATACGAGACACATTTTCTCTTCAGCTGAAAAGAATGTTTGTTTTTGAGCACTTTGGATGTGGCTGTGCACATGTGAGCCATTTTACAGTGTGGTTTGTTGCTGTATCATCATACTATCTGTTTATCTGACTAGGCTACGATAACGGCGAGGGATTTATTGTGTAGTAAATATCCATGTAAACGCATGTCATCCCTCGGCTGAGCTCCTCTCGGCCGTGTCCAGAGGAGAGGGCTGTCTGTTATGTCTCCTGCCACAGAGATAAGCTCTATCTGTTTACATTTTAGCCTGTTTCACTGTCTTCTCTCAGATAGCCTTGCCAATTTCTCTCTCTCACACACACACACACACACACACACACACACACACACACACACACACACACACACACACACACACACACACACACACACAAGCAAGCATGAAAACTACATATACAATCTCTAGAAAGATGTACAGTGGGATGTACAGTAAAAGTACAGTATTTGGACACTTTTAGACACCTAGGCATGTATTACTTGCACTGCATTGAATATAATATCAAACCAAATGGCATCTGCAAACAAATGACTTCTAGCTACTTTTTGCAATAAAATTTTAATCGGTTGCAGTGATTTTTATTGGATGTGTGAAGTCAAGTTCACACAGGTGTCCTTACAAAAAATAAGTATACTTCAAGTTCATTTTATTAAGTAAACTTTATAAGTAAAGTTCAAGTTTATTTTATTCTTTATATAGTAAGTATACTAATATCAATGTACTAGTAGTATACTTGTGAGTGTACTATTTCCGCACAGCATTTTCACCCCTTGTCCCGCACTTCGCATAATTGAGAAAATGTCCCGCATTTTCATCAGTCTGTTGGTTTTTAATTATCATATTAAGAAAACATGCATGCGTTCTTTTGCCTTTTTAAGAAAACATTTTACTTATTATTTTTGCAGCGTAGTTTTTCACCTATATTTAACAGCGCTTCGTCAGAAGTAGGCTACAAATACAACAGCCTACAACAAATACAACAAATACAACATTGGATAGGATTTTAAAATCCTATCCAATGGTTGAAAAGAAAGGAGTAAATACGGTCACTAGTAGGTTGTGACGGCTGTCAATCAAAAATGTGGAGCGATGATTCGTGCCATGTGTTCCCTGTCAGAAAAATAATGGATAATTCAGTAAATTAACATTTTAATTTAACAGAATTTACCAACTCGTTGTCTGCCGTGGTTGTTTTTAATTCACATTCTTTCTAAAAAATATGAACGTTTTTGGTTTAATATATTCTTAATATATAAGACTGTCAATGAACTAGTTGCATGTTGTTTTATATTTTATTTGTTCATTATTTATTTTGTTGGATTTTAGTTGGACTTAGTCAGAAATGTTTCAAAAATAGTTATCTGCATGATGCCTGCTGCCTTTGAGCTCAGTGATGTTGAATTTAAATGACGTGTAAAATAAAGACATGTTATGTAATGGTGTTTTCTGGAAGGGACTAAAGAACAAAGTATTTTTATCAGCTGAAAGGCAGAATACAAATGTTTTTATTAAGTTAGATAGACATTATATAACAGTTTCAGGTTATGTTTTAATGTTGGTAACATGTCCCACATTGTCCCACACAAACTTAGTAATCGTTCCACATTTGGTTTGTTTGATGGTGGTCACCCTAATTGAGTAGGATAAAGGGATGTAGAATATGGTGATGCAGAATAAGGTATAAATATGTGTTTTATAAGTACTAATAAACAGCCAATATCCTAGTAATATGCATGCTAATAAGCAACTAGTTAACAGTGAGAATTGGACCCTAAAATAAGGTGTTACCTACTTTTATGTATACTTTAAGTGTAACAGTAATAAACTTTGAGTACACAACTAGTTTACAACTACGTTTTTTCATGTGCTCTTACAGTAGTTTACTAGTTAAATACTTGTAGCACATTTTTTAGTTTATGAAAGTACACTTTGAAGTATACTCTCAGTAAACTAGTTTAGTAAGTAGTTGTATGCTGCAAGAATACTTGTAAGTTTTCTTTAAGGGAACTTAACATCATACTTAAAGTTTACTATTTATATATTACTTTTGCACTTTAAGTGTACTACTATGGTCCTATTAAGGTTTTTTTTTCTTTTTTTTTTACAATAAATATACTTTTAACTTTACTTTAAGTAGATTTTGAAGTACACTACCAGTGGCCTACACAAAAAGATTTTGAAGTACACTACCTGTGACCTACACAAAAATTCACATACTCAGAAATATATGTTTTCTTTATAAATCAATATTTTCAAACAATGTAATTGTATAAGACAGTATGTAAAACTATGTGAGTAAGTATTTAATAGGCTACTCAATCAAAAGAGTAAACACAACTTCAAGCCAAGTACACTTAGAATAATTATACTTTTAACTATATCTCAATCAAAAGATTGAGTACAAGTATAGGCCAAATATACTTAGACTTTTGTGTTAGTATAAGTCAAGTATACTTAAGTATAACTTTAAGTATATTTCTGAGAAGTACATAAAGTATATTTCTGAGAAGTACATGACAAGTAGACAAAGAATAGACCTTTTAAAAGAAGTATAATAATAGCACACTTGAATAAACTTATTTTTTTGTGAGGGGTCCCAGAATAGATATAGTTCACATTAACATCACATTATCATCATCACATTAACAAATATTCCATTTGGTGTGATATTTTGTCAGACAATGCAAATACATTTATATCTGAAGTGTGCAAATATTTTTGGGGGCCACTGGAGGACCAGGAACCAGACAGATAAAGCGTTTCAGAGAAGGACTGGAGCAGAATAGAAGGAAGATCACAGGTCAGACTGTAAAAACATTCCCATACTGCCCTTCCCCCCCCCCCCCCCCCCCTCAGTCTTTCTCCCTCTCACACCCCCACTACTTCCCTGAGCCCTTCCAGCCGCCACAGTGACTCAACACAGGCCTTCCCGCTTGCTACAAGAGCCTCTTTTGTGCCGGCTTAAGAACCAGTCCACCACAAAATGGGTTTAACTCATTCTTACAACATCAAGAAGTCATTTCCTACGTTAAAACAAAATAAGAATAAACATTCCAACATATCTGTTCTACCACATATCTGAAAATAAAAGATCAATTTCATTAGCTTCCAAGATGATGTTTGTAGTGCGTCAAGAAACGCTAAGCCACTTATCGTTATCGATATTGTCATCACCCCCCCCCCCCCCCCCCCCATTCTTAACTTACAATTGTTTTGATTCAATATTCATTTGTAATTATTTTAAAAAGTACTTAGAATTATATAAGTATTTTAACAAAAACAACAAATATATTTGATATTCAGAGTTAGTAAACTCATTAATTAATAAGAAAAAAATAATAGATCAAGAATCTGAATCAGATCGGATCGCGAGGTGCCTAAATATTCCCACCCCAAACACAGCTGTTTTCCCTGATCCTCCATAATAACAAACAGACTCTTCTGCTAGTAGAAGATCTGTCCAACAGGAGATTGCCTGTACTGTGATTAAAAAAAAAAAAAAAAAAGATCTGTGGTCCCCACTTGTGCTGTAGTCAGCATCCCACTGGGTGAACAATACGAGCTGACTTCCTGACCCCTTCGTCTGGGGATCCTAAAAACAAACAATGGGACCCTTAATTAACATCGGCCATTCCCAGCACTAGGCCCTTCCTGACGGTCCGGATTCAGACCTGAACACAAAGCTTGCTGTGTTATTCCTCTGACACCATCTACTGTGCTCGTGTGCCCTGCTTCTCAGTATGAACGCTGCCAGTTAGGCCTCAGTAATGTTCATTTTAAACAGAAGAGAGAGAGAGCCATCAACCCTTTCACATCCTGAGGTCAAAATATGAGCGATGGCACTCAGTCTGGAATCTAGTGACACTGGTGAGAGGGATGGATCAGTCAGGGTTATCTGTTTATGATACCAGATGAGCACATGGTTGTACATGATCTGTTCTCCTAAGCTGGGCAGGATGTGTTTCCATGTTAGATAAGGACAAACAAATGGCCATTTCGCTGAAGTTATTAGGTTGGTACAATGTAATCAAAGGAACTTGTAGATCGTTCATAGTCTTGTAACAACAAACAACCTCTTGGTAACAATACCAATGACCTTGTGCAGGTTTATGGTGGCATTGTCTATGGTTTAAAAGCTGGTGGCACACAAGAGCGACTTTGAACAATAATTCAGAAGGTGACTTTCTGTGACTAACCATTGGAGAAATCCTAAATGCTCACATCAAGTTAAAGGGATAGCTCACCCAAAATGACTTTCTTTCTTCTGCAGAACACAAAAGAATATATTTTGAAGAATACTGTTAAAACCGTTTTGGTTACCTTTGACTTCCATTGTATAGGCAAAAAAAAATACTGAGGTATTTCTCAAAATATATTATTTTATGTTCCACAGAATAAAAAAAAAGATTTACAGGTTTGGAATGACATCAGGGTGAGTACATTTTTTATTTAGATTTTTGGGTGTACTATGCCTTTAAGAAATCAGGCTGGTCTCAAAGAGAAAAAGCCCAGAGAACCAAATACAACTAAAAACAGTGCAAAATCTCCCCATCATAACTAAAAGCCCACAAATCAAAGTTTATCGTGTCCTTTTTTTTACCAGCAGATTGTATAACATTAGCTTTGACATCCACTGCTTATATTTGTTTTCTTTCATTAACTTTTGGTCTCACAAGACCAGACATGACCACAACCTCTCACTGAGAAATTATTGAAGGATTTAAACTTATGAAGGATTCTGGACAAATTAAAGTTAATGAAAAGATAATTATGATGGATTTATTAAATAATTACACTCAAAACTCTAGTCCAAAGGCTGAACGTCTTAGTCTCTTTATCCAAGCAATATACCCCATCTGCACAAAGCTGGAATCGCTGTGATTGTTTTGAGGGTCTTTTTAAGACTGTCGCCATTGTGCCCTGTAATTTGTCCTCATGAATCTCTCTGACAAAAGCCTGACTAAAAAAAACAAAACAAAAAAACAGAACAACTCTGAAGCAGAACACCAGTCACATTGGTGGCTTTCTCGTTTCTTAATATGACAACAGATCACAACTCTCACTTGAAGAGATGTTATCATTATCCGCCTCTGATTGTTGACATAGAAGTCTCATGCAAAGGGACATCTACAGGGCAGAAAGAGGGAGGTGTTTTAATGTCGTATCAGCACAAATCAGAGGAAGAGTCCTATTCTCTGTGTACAGAACACAAAGCAGCTGGCAGGAAACCCGCTTTTCATATTCTTTTAACTTTGATTTCCGTTTTGAGGAAGTGTGCTAAGTGTGCTCTCCCTGGTGCTGGCCTTCATCAGCTGACTGTTTCCAATTCCTGACAAGGACTTCTCTAATCGTACCAGCAGTGAAACTGTTGCTTTATTAATATATATATATATATATATATATATATATATATATATATATATATATATATATATAATATATAAAAGAGGCACTCTGTTCCACACCCAATCACAACCTATTGCACTTCTTATAAGTGCACTTACATTTATAACTATAATTTATAAATATACACTACTGTCCAAAAGTTTGGGGTCAGTAAGATTTTTTAGAAGAATATTATACTCAGCAAAGATGCATTTATTACATCAAAAACACATACATTTTTTAATTTATTTTTTCCGAATGTATTCCTGTGATGCCAAAGCTACATTTTCAGTATTATTACTCCAGCCTTCAGTGTCACATGATCCTTCAAAAAATCATTCTAATATGCTGATTTGATGTTCAATCATTTATTTTATTTTATTAGTGTCAATGTTGAAAACAGTTGTGGTGCTTAATTGTGGAAACCGTGATACAAAAAGAAAGTCCAAAAGAATAGCATTTATTTGAAATAGAAATATTTTGCAACATTATAAATGCCTTTACCGTCCTTGCTGAAAAATAGTGTTACCGGTACTTTAAAATAAACTTCTTCTGACCCCACATTTTTGAACAGTAAAGTAGGCTAATTAAATTGACTTACTTTAAAAGTAATTATATTAATAGTCAGTATCAAATCAGATGAATCATTGCAGTTCAAAATGGCTTTTACAATTGTAAATAAATATGTTGTACATAAAAACACATGTTTTGGACCATGCATGTGAGTGCTAACTATGCATTGCAACATCAGACTGGTTGTTTCCCAGGACAGCTGATTGACAGGCTGTGAGAAACACTGAGCAGCTGGTCTGGACAAACATGAAGGCAAACAGAGTTATGAAGCAACATCACACTCAAATTCATTTACTTAGTGTAGTTTGTGTACAATAACATACATTTCAGTAGAACAACTTTGGAGCTGGGTTTATTTATAATAAATGCCAGTAAACTCAGTCAATGTCAACTGTACTTTCTTTTTTCAGCAGAAATATATGATCCCTGTCTGATGCAAACACAGAATCTAAATAAAACATGTAGAAAATTCACACACTATAGTATTGGGACAAACTGTTTTTCAACAGAGCAGTAAAGATATTTTTTTATGAAAGGCACTAAATTCCAAATAAAACTCTTACAAGTCGAAAGTTAATGGTTTCAATAAATCTAAATACTTATTACTGACAGTCAGTTTAAGTTGGATTTCAAAACTGAAAACACTTAAAAAGAATGACTATAAAGCCAAAAAAAAATGTAAGCAGTTTCACATCATAATACAACATTTCCAGCAATGTTTGACGGCATGTTTTCGTTCAGAAGGGAATCGACTCTAACTCAGATCATAATTCTCTCTTGATTTAAACAACTGCCTGAAATTTATCCTGAAAACAGATAAAGTTAATATATAGTGAACAACAAAATGCACACTTAGTTGAGTTAGCAGAGGCCATAGACCAATAGTCCTGTGATGTATGCCATGTCAATGAATATATGTGGCTTTTGAAACAATCATTAAAAGTTTTCTAGCATACTCAGAGCAACAGAACTGTCAAATGACCATGCACTATATATTACAAAGTATTTTATCACACCTCATTTCTTTGGCCTGATTGAAAATGAACTTGCTTATGTTATTTGTTTCTATCAAGAAGCAGGAAATGCATTGTCATTTTGGCTCCCTATTAGAAGCATGTTTATGTAATTATCTCAGCAAGAGACTGAGGAGAAGGTGACTGTCTCCTAAGAGCTCAGTGATTGCCTCTTACATCAGAGTGTTTTCCTTTCACAGGTGGGAGCTGTAATGCAAGTTTGTCTCAAACAAAGGTTTCTTGTCAAATGAAATTACACAACTCCAGGCTAATGTTTACAATTTCACTATCTTACATAATGATAACAGCAACAACAAATCATGAAAGCTTTATCGCTCTGACCAACGGCAGACAAACTGCTCTGTGAAATAAACATGCAAGTTCAAAAAGGTGTTCGCTTTGGTAGTAATGAAAGTTGTCAAACTGTGAAGTGCTAAGGTAGATTTCACTTCACTCATTCTGATGATAATGGTGCCCCATTTGTTCAAAATAGTGTCCAAAGTGTTGAATCTGCCACCTTTACACAATAGACTTAAGTGGCCTGAAGCACCTGGAGGAACTAAATAAGGACAACATATGTGTTATGTTGAAAACAAAAAAGATGTGAATGAAAGTTGTATCACAAACAGCAAATTTCCTGATTCGTTTTAAAAAAATGACTGGAAAAATATTGTAAAAATAACTATACTGTAACTAACTATACTGACCTCCAGTATTACAATAAAATTAAATATGTAAAAAGTGATCAGTTGACTTAACTTAAA
This sequence comes from Rhinichthys klamathensis goyatoka, assembly GCF_029890125.1. NCBI lineage: Eukaryota > Metazoa > Chordata > Actinopteri > Cypriniformes > Leuciscidae > Rhinichthys > Rhinichthys klamathensis. The sequence goes on from NW_026607474.1 coordinate 8,274, forward strand.
AAAAGCGAGGAAACACGTTGCCATAAAATTATTAAGTAAATAAGTAAAACATTGTCAAGTTCACACAACAACAATTTTTCAATGACGCATTAAGTTTATTTACTCACTTTTTTAAAGTAAGTAACTGATCACTTTTTACACTGAAACTGGCTTCAAACTGTAAAAAGCTGCTCAAAAACAGAACATCAGGACACTGGAGAAAAACGAAACAGGCTATATATATACACACACATTCCAGTGCCATGATTACGATTTGAACAAGAGATGTATTATGTCAAAAGAATAATGAGAGTGCTGTATGAAACCAATGGCATTCATGTGTTTTTGATTAACATAAAAGAATCTACAATTTTCCCATCAAAGGATATGAAGACAACAGACCCTAGCTGAGTATAATCTACTGTATCTGGTTCCTCACTGAAATTCGTACAAATATAGGCTACTATGCAGTGTAAATATTGTCAACAAAATTACTGATAAAAATTTTCATTAACAAACTGTGCTTTTTATTTGATAAAAGTCAAAGATAATGAAGACAAGATGGAAAATGCACATCCTGAACAACTTCAATCTTGCGTGTTTTGCAGCGTCTAAAAACGCAACGCTCAAGTTAAAATTAGTTCAACTTTTAAAAACTAGAGCCCTAACACTGTATTTTTTAACACGAAAAATCTAGAAAGAATCTGATTGTTTCAAATAATCTACTACAGTAAATAGTCAATAATGATTGCCCTGATACGGCTGCGTAAGCTGAAGCTGATCAGTGAATGAACACCGGTAAAGTGTTCGCACCCTATGAGATTAATCACATACATACACAACATAAACTAAATATTATATTACATCAAATGTATAACATCAAAACATATTATAACAAACGCACAAGTCAACGTGAACTAGACATGCTAGATTACATGCTAGTCAGAATGTGTAAGTCACGTTGTGATTACATCCTTTCCCCAACAAGACACTTAAAATGGACAATGAACAACTAAAACATAAAAAAAATACAATATTAGAGTTTTTTTTGTTATTTTAGAAGCCCAGGTTAAGCTGTTTTTGTTAAATGTGTGATACATTACTCAATATTTCAAATGTTTTAATATATGCTTTTAGCATTTTTCGGCAACTAAAATGTTATTTTCATCGACTAAAGATGTTAATTTTGTGTAAAACTGGCTGAAAATAAATTTTGATTACATTTAGAATATACTTATTGAAAAAAACTGTAAAAATGAACAATAACAGTTGGTTCTGTATGATTATAAAATGTTTTCTTGAGTAAACAAAACAAAACATCTCGTGTGTTGCACAACGCCACTAACACAACACATCAAGCAGGGAAAATGTGAGTAGGAGACAGAAACATGATTGTTACCCTGTAGTAATTTATCGTAAAACAAAAGGCATTCTTTTCTGCACCCTGTACCATGTTTCGGCGATTTCCGAACAAGACTCACATTGATCGGTTCAGGGTGGGAGTCAGAATACTTACTGTGAATGACAGCCACTGTCACTATGAGACTGTGACACAAAAAAGGGCATTGGCAATAGGGATGCATTACAGAGGAGATGACTCACGAGCTGAGCTTACATGCAGGGACTCTTACGGTTTTGCATGCCGCATTCCAGCGCACACATTTTCCATGAGGAAATCCCACTGCACCTCTGTATGCAGGGTAGATTGACCCTCATCGACTGAAACAATCAGATATTCGACTGGCATAGTATAAACAAGAATTGGGCCACGGCTTTTTGAGGTCACAGGAATTCTGGGTAACGAATGACAGAGCAAAAACGTTCCCAATTAGTCGAACTTGTTTACATAACTCTCACTAACTGGCCCTGGGCAGAGCATAGTTGGTCAAACAGCTGCCTGCTCAATGGTGTTCTTTTCTAACTAGTGCTCCCTGTGGAGCTCTGCTAGGGCCAGAACCACTTCCCTTAGGTGACACATGTGAGTCTGAACCACACACACCAGAAGACATAACCAACACGCTTCCTGCCCCCACGCTCTGCTCCAACCGAGCCATGACATTCCCCAATTCCTATCTGGCCGGAATGGCTGTGTTTTGATACTCTGGCCCTGCTCTGACTGGGGAGCTTGGCCCACTATATCTCATCTGCTGGGAAACGAATGGAGACCTAGACAGTGCACTGGGAGAACGCACGAGAATGTGATTCTCAGCGCTGGCTTTAGATCACAGGTCCCGCTGTGCCCTGTGAAGTCAAATCCTCAGTGTTTGTGTTGGCAGGGAGTATGTAGTCCTCTGGACAGGACAAACCCTTAGTGGGGACCAGCTTACCCTGGAATTCATTTCCTTTGAGATAAGATCAAATTCACCATGTTCACCATTTTCCAACTGTCCTTTTTGGCGTGAATCGAGGGAGAATCATTGCATCTGGATGGGTAAATACGTGGATGCGTCGTATGACAAATGGAAAGTAAATCACAGAAAGTGAGACTCCAGGGGGAGGTAAAATGCATTAGTGTTGATTTGAGTAGGTGTGGACACTATCGTGGGACTGGACTTTTCTTGTGTTTCCACTGACATTCACACAAGCAACTGAAATTTAAAACACGACAGTTCTGAAGGTGATTTACAGACCGGTCTCAGGCTAGTTTTATAGCCTGCTGTGTTTTGTCCTAATAAAACTTAACATTTGTTCTTTTAGTATTTGTTTTCCAAAGCTGTACATTGCTTTAGAACAGGGATTTTTAAACTTTAAAAGCAGGGTTGTAGAAAATGTGAGAGGAAAAAAAAAATATTTCATATTTTTTATTATGTATTTTAGGGCTGTCAAAGTTAAGTGTAACCCTGAACACCACGCAATATGAATTGAATTGAATTGAAAATATCTATTTTCAGGTTTATACATCTAGCATTACTCTAATAGTGTATAGAAAACATATCCACATAATAATTGTCAAAATTGTCAAGATAACATTTTAATAATTTGCTTTGGCTACAGTACAGTAACAATATAAAGGCAATTATTTAATTTTGCAAACATCATGTTGGTAATCAACAACTTATTTTTTTACGCACAGTATAAATAAGTGTGTTATACATGAAACGATTTGTATTTAATGTATAAAGTGCATTATATATGTGCACAGTTTTTAGGGAGAAGAATCCTCATATTTTGGGGTCTTTAGCATTAGATGTTTGAAATAGCTAAATTATTGGCAATAACAATTATATAACAGTCAACATAACATGACCATGACTGCTACAGTATGTTTTCGTAAATGAATCCACGATTACATCATAACACTGGCACAACTACGGTTCAATCTGTTATAAACCTAATTGCACATTAGCAACATTTTCCATCACAAGTCAGGGACAGCAAACACCCTTATAAAAAGAAACATCAGTGTATTTCAGTGCACAATGTTGACAACGTCAGAGGAAAAGTCTGTAAATTACCTGAGCCGAGCTCAAAGAGGTGGAGATATTTTATCATGATAGGACTTTTAGCAGTCAACAGGGAACTCTCATCATCTTTCATAAAGGGAGGTTTGCCACTTTAATCCCACATCTGGTCTGCATTACCATTCCATGCAGCTCTGACTTGAGTCTGGGGCTCAGGGCCTGAACAAGAACCTCACCCTGTCTCTGTGTCCAAAGACTATAAAACACTAACGGCTTGAAATTAAAGATGACACTGTCTCCTTACAAACACTTGCATTTTATCTTTGTTTCTGGAACGTTTATTCATGAAATCAGTGTTGGAATGAAGAAAAGGAAAGATAAGACAAGGGGAAAAATCCAGTTCTCTGATATGCCTTCAAACAGTGCTCTGCATTTAAAACTACTCATTCGTGTTTAAAAAGTGAAACTAAAATAGTTTTTTAAAGGAGCATGGATATATTTCTTTCCTTGTCCTGAGGGTAAACATCGCTCTGAGAATGCTCTTTCAATAGTCCAAACAAGACAATTAAAGGTCAGGGAGTGGTTTATCATGATTTCCCATCGATTTCCTAGTAAAACTGTGGATTTAAGCACATTTAAATCATAAACTTGTCACCTGTTTATCTTGAGGGCAAAACATTCTCACTCCGGCATCTCCAAATTTTGCAGTATTTCTTTTCTC
>NW_026607475.1:0-27476 GCF_029890125.1 Rhinichthys klamathensis goyatoka
GTCTGGAACCCTGTAGTATGCACTCCAGGCGGCTAGGTGGCAATGTGAAGCACTGCCACACAACAACACCAAGTCCGCACGCCTGCGTACAACCTTCACTGTCTAGCAGACTTTTGCGTTTTAGACGGGAACGCTACGGTGGAGCGTTTTTAAGATTTCCACTCTGGAGGGTGGTTTCACTTTTTTGCGTTTTTAAGCCCCAAAAACGTCGTCGCCAAACGAAAGGGACATCCGATAAAATATTTTTAAGTTTTTACCCGCGAGAACTTAAAGGAGAACTCCGGCGCAAAATGAACCTTTGGTCTAATAAAACATTGGTACCTAGTCAACCGTTCTCTGAGATTTGTTTTCATGATAATCGAATGTAAAGAGTTTTATCTCTAAAACCTGTTTCGCGTATAACGCTAGTAATGGGGGCATAAGTAAAAAGAAATCGCTAGTTTATACCACTAACAAGGCTCAAAATAGCCCCACACGAACACAGTAACATAATGAGGGTCTCTACATGCAAAACGAAGCATTGAGAACTTTGTAAGTGTACAGACCGTTTAATAAGAAGATAAAGATAAAGACAGTCCACTTCGTGTATACAGACAGGAGCCATCTTTGGAAAACAGTCTCGACTAATCAAACCACGAACGCCATTCATACAGTTCAGCTCACTTAGCACGTCGTTCGTGGTTTGATTAGTCGAGACTGTTTTCCAAAGATGGCTCCTGTCTGTATACACGAAGTGGACTGTCTTTATCTTTATCTTCTTATTAAACGGTCTGTACACTTACAAAGTTCTCAATGCTTCGTTTTGCATGTAGAGACCCTCATTATGTTACTGTGTTCGTGTGGGGCTATTTTGAGCCTTGTTAGTGGTATAAACTAGCGATTTCTTTTTACTTATTATGCCCCCATTACTAGCGTTATACGCGAAACAGTTTTTAGAGATAAAACTCTTTACATTCGATCATCATGAAAACAAATCTCAGAGAACGGTTAACTAGGTACCAATGTTTTATTAGACCAAAGGTTCATTTTGCGTCGAGTTCTCCTTTAAGTTCACTTAATTCCAGGTGTAAACAGTCAAACTTACATGAAGCTTTCAAACAACCTCAGCGGATTCATAAGTCAGATTCATAAGGTTTGCTTAAGCTTTTCTCCTGTTCATAATTCAGTACACCTCTGGCTGAGGGGCTTAAATAAGGTTATTCTTAGAGAAATGTAAGACTCGGACATGACTAAAGGCTGCGCCTCCCCCGATGTCAGATGAAGGATTAGTACGATGTATATTGACATGGGAGTCCGACTTGTCGGGCATATTGATAAGTGCATGCAGGATTAAAGCAGTCTGCGTGTTCCACCACATCTGATGACTAACCTTGATATTGTATATGATGTTTTAAAGAGACCATAACATTGATTTGCATATGAAATTCAAAAGCATAAGAAGCATCCTTTGTAGTCTTTGTAAAACTGGACAAAGAGTGAGAGAAACAGCGGACATGAGAGAACAAGAAAGTGAGAGAGAGAAAAGAAAGTAGCCTTGTATGACTTGATCTTGTTTTCATGTTATGCCTCCCACTGTGTCCTCTGCTAAACTATAGTTTATGGAGGCACTGGGGCTGTTCATCACTGTCAATGATGAACACATTAAGAAACTCAGCAGGGATCACCGGCTCATTTCCATACATTTACAGACACTGACCTGAGCTAAGCTGACAGTGTGTGCTGAGCATCTTCCTTCAGCCGTGCGTACACACACACACACACACACACACACACACACACACACACACACACACACACACACACACACACACACACACACACACACACACACACACACACACACACACACACACACACACACACACACACACACACACACACACACACACACACACACACACACACACACACACACGAGCAGAGGATGACATCAGAAGCATTATCAGGGTACTTTTTTAAATGTCAAAATATATGAAAACATTCTTAAGTAACATCACACAATCAAGAGATTTTTTTAATTTATATAGTACACCTACATGATGTGCACCACTTTATTTTTCACAAAATGTGATGTTTTATTGTAAAATAATTATTGCATTTTAATTTGAAACATTTTAAAACATTGATTGATTGATTGACTGATTGATTAAAGTTTCATGAATTCATTTGATTATCCCATTTTTGATGATACATTTGTTTAAAATTTAAAAGAAATTTAATCCAGAAAAATTTTAAACAGATTTCGAAAAAAATATTACTGTTAAAATGTTAATAAATTACTACATAACCTTGTAACATTCATGTGTGCAGACATGCTTTTTGGTGATTGAAATCAAATCATTAAAAAGAAAGCCAATAAAAAGGAGTAAAATAAAAAGGAATTTGGGAAACACAGATTTCATAGGGTCCTGCATGTTAAGATATAAAGTCACAATTATGTACTGACTTACATAGATATCACTAAATTGATCTAGGCTTCAGTTACAGCAATCAATATGATAATGATCAAACCGGCCTTAGACTTTAACAACTGTAGATCCCTAAACCTGTGAACACTCCCCTCAACAAGATTAATAACCATCTCTGCACAACACAAACACATATAAAACACCCTGAAAAAGACAGGGATTACATCTATGGTGATGTTTATAATACGCCAATCTCAGCCACAGCAATCTAATTTCAATACTGACATACTTTATGTGCATTTGAGTAGCACATCAATAACTCATCATATTTAGTTGGCAAACCTGCAATGAGAAACCAGGTAACCCTCCAAATGTCTAGCAGCTGAAATTCTTGTTTTGGCAGACTCTCTTAGATACAAAAACACACCCCGTATGAGTTCCAGTTTTTAATGTTGATATTATATGAGCAAGAATGCAATTTTTCTTGAATTTCCACACTTTATACAAACAAAAGTGTAATATTAAAGGGAACTTCTTATGCCCCTTTTTACAAGATGTAATATAAGTATCAGGTGTCCCCAGAATTCAGCTCAAAATACCCCACAGATCATTTATTATACCATGTTGTAAATGCATTTTTGAGTGGAAGGAGAAACATGCTGTTTTTGTGCATGTATCTTTAAATGTAAATGAGCTGCTGGTCCGCCCCCTTTCCAGAAGAGGGCGGAGCCTACAGCTTGTGCCTTGGATACTCTGTCAAAAACTAACAAAACATCTTTGATTATCTCTATCACGGTGACACTCACTCACGTGACGTTGCAGTTCTTTATCATCACAAAAGTTTATTATCAGCATGCGTTTTAAAGCCACATCAGTTTAAACTTATGATATATGGTTTTCTGTTCGCACACATTCGAAGCACGCGCACAGAAACCTGGATGTCAGGAGGAGCTTCCCGTGAGTATTAAACTAAGTTCTCTTTCATGTCTTTTTGCGCTTAAACTGTCAAATACACGCAAGGTTATGTCAAAAACACACAAAGTTCACAAACACAGTCGGTTATGGCTGCTGTATATGCGGTTAATATGAATCAAACAACAAAAGAAAAACAGAAAATCACTCACTGATCTTGATTAAATAACTTTAGTAGCTTTAATAAGAATACATGTATTACTTGAATGCTGCTGTTAAATGCTCTGGCGTTGAGATTAACATGGCGGACTATGTACGGCTCATTCAGGGCGGGGTCTATGCTAATTGGACGGAGTCCATCAGCAGTTGTGGGTGGGGCCTAAACATTTGTGACATCACAAAAGCTATAATCTGCAAACAGCTTGTTCTGAGAAACTGCTTATGATTTATGTGGACTAAACAAAATAGGAGTGGGTGGATTTATGATCAAACACCATGTAAAAGCGAATTTTGCATAAATATAGGTCCTCTTTAAGTGATGTACATTTTAAACACAGTATTGTTTGCTTTATTTTGCAACAAAATAATAGTTCCAACAATAGCCACAGCAGCGCTCCAACACGCAGCTGTGTTTCGCTAGTGAACGTATCTGTGACTTTGTTTGGACAAATAGGAAGGAAGGAAGGAAGGTTATGTCAAAAAGGAAGGAAGGAAGGAAGGAAGGAAGGAAGGAAGGAAGGAAGGAAGGAAGGAAGGAAGGAAGGAAGGAAGGAAGGAAGGAAGGAAGGAAGGAAGGAAGGAAGGAAGGAAGGAAGGAAGGAAGGAAGGAAGGAAGGAAGGAAGGAAGGAAGGAAGGAAGGAAGGAAGGAAGGAAGGAAGGAAGGAAGGAAGGAAGGAAGGAAGGAAGGAAGGAAGGAAGGAAGGAAGGAAGGAAGGAAGGAAGGAAGGAAGGAAGGAAGGAAGGAAGGAAGGAAGGAAGGAAGGAAGGAAGGATGGATGGATGGATGGATGGATGGATGGATGGATGGATGGATGGATGGATGGATGGATGGATGGATGGATGGATGGATGGATGGATGGATGGATGGATGGATGGATGGATGGATGGATGGATGGATGGATGGATGGATGGATGGATGGATGGATGGATGGATGGATGGATGGATGGATGGATGGATGGATGGATGGAAATGAAATGAAAGAGACTTGCCACCACATACTGGCAGTTTTAGTTTAATATTTAAAAGTATCACTTCATTTTTACCATCATTTCATATTTCTATACTGAACATGTTTTATTTAAAACATCTCATGATATTTTTATGCCCATGCCAATGAGCTTGTGTCACTGCAATGCAAAGATGGCTTTTGTTGATAATGTATTTATTTGATTAAAATGATTGATTTAGTTATTTATTGATTTATTTATTGTATTAATAATTATAGTCATGGAATTTTAAGAATTTAATGACACACACATTTAATAGGGTTAGAAAAAAGGCTACTGAAAAACAATTTAAGGGGAGGGCAAATATAGTCCCTTATGTAAAAGGTATGACTGCAGTGTAAGTGGAAGAGAGGGATGTTATACGCAGAAGGATGTTAAATGCCTCAGGGGGTTCGGAACTCTAAAAAAGTTTGGGAACAACAAACTGAATGTGGATATATTTACGAAATCCTCACTCGGCTGGTTTGTGTCACCAAGGCCAGACAATTGGAAAGCAGAGAAGCAGAAAAATATGGTGATAGGCAACATGCATAAATAAATAACATAAAAGTTATTTACAAACATTTCCAAGTATAATTGTAAGTCTTATTAAATGCAGCATGATATACATTTGTGGTGTGGCCAGAGACAGGTCCACTCAACTAATAAATGAAGTGTAAACTCGTCCTGAGAACAATGCACTGCGGGAAAGACACCAGAGAGCATGGAACCTACCACAAATCATGGGCATTTCTTAAGAAAACACAGGGAGACTTTGAACTTGAACCTCAGACTGTGTCCCGCACCCTCAGATCCATCAATAGACTTCCTATGGGTCACTACAGTAACCCTTAACAGTGGGAAAGAGAGGTAAGGTTGTAGCGAAGCCTTCATTTCACATGGCAGGTGGGCGGAGGGTCGACAAGTAAATTACTTTCATTTATTCCCCTTTTAATTTGCTGCAACTTCAAGCCGATTTAATTAGCGCTCCAAGGGTCTGGTCATGTGATCGCTCTGTCCAGAACACTTGCTGCCGACTCTGGACCCACAGAGATCCCACAGAGATCCCGAGCTCTAATTCATAGTGCCGTCAGGTCCAACTTTGCTCTCTGATCTCATCCGGAGGAGTCATATTCTCTCAATGTGTGTCTCACATCAAACACAAAGCGCAGATGCTGAGTGGATGTGTGTGTTTGCAGGAAAACATCGAACATGTGCAACAGCATGTGTAAGATTGCTTGCTGAGGGGGTGAGATGGAGAGGTAAAAGCGACCGATAGAGCACTTATGGTGTGTTTAAAGGATTAGTTCACTTCAGAATTAAAATTTCACCACCACGTCATCCAAGATGTTCATGCCTTTCTTTCTTCAGTCGAAAAGACATTAAGGTTTTTGAGGAAAACATTCCAGGATTGTTCTCCATATAGTGACTTCAATGGGGTCCAAATGGGTCGAAGGTCCAGATGTCAGTTTCAGTGCAGCTTCAAAGTCTCGACAGACACGATCCCAGCCGAGGAATAAGAGTCTTATTTAGACAAACCATCACTCATATAAAAAAAAATATATATATATATATATATATATATACTTTTTAACAACAAATCAAATGCACTACAATGCGCCACACATTACGTAATCTCGCTGAAAGGTCACGCGTGTTCCGGTTCAAAAAGGTAGGGTGATAAACTCCATCTTATTTTTCTCCTCCAACTTCAAAATCAACCAACATCGTTGTTTTACCTTTTATTTTTATTTATTTTTTGTAAAGACTTAGTCTTTGCACGATCACTTTGTAAACACTATACCTTCCGTGACCTTTCAATGTGATTACGTAATGGGATGGGATTACATGCCTGTTTATTGCGATTAAAATTGCAATAAGCTACATATTTTACTATGATTATGGTTACTACGATTGTGAGCTTAATCGCATCAATACAAAAAAGTATTGTGTTTACAACATGAGCTAAACTTTAATTGCAATATTGCCTAAATCTCATTGCATTATGAGGGTGCATGTAAACATAGTGGATGTTTTACACGCTCACTGCTCATGGTGTGACTGTCACAGCTGTTACTCTTACTGTTACACAAGTTACATGTCTGTTTCTGTGTATGTCGGCATGTTGACTCGACTCTCGCTGTGCTGTCAGGACTCGGGACTGCTAACGCTTCAGCAGAGAGAGAGGAGAGTAAACCAAGGATATGTGGTTCAGGGTTATGCAAATAGATTTTGGAATTAGCCCTGATTTTAACCCAAGGTTTTCAATGTCCTTGGTCAACATATTAAAACATTCAGTTTATGACTGCTAAATTTCACTCTTCAGATAAACTTTAAAATAATAATAATAATCCAAGATCATCATACGTTTTTTTTAAATAAATCAATTTCAATTAATGTCAATAAATTTTAATCACTGAAAAAAAATTTGGAGTGGAAAAAAAGCTAGGCAACTTTTTTCACTCAGAAAATGCTAGTAAATTTACAACGATTTGCCAAGTAAATACCTAAACATATTTATCAGTAGCTTTAATTAGAAATATTAAATGTACTTGGAATTTGGAATTAAGTAAACTTTACTTAACCTAGTCAAGTGAACGTAACAAAGAAAATAATAAATTTTAACTTGGCTAGTAAAAGGTTGAGTAATATCAATTTAGTTGAAATTTCCTTTGCATTACATTTCACTCAAACAATAATATTGAATAATACCAGTATGTGCTTTACTTAGAGCTTCTAAGTACTTTATACTACATCATGTCAGATGTTAAACATCATGTGAATGCAAAGACCTCAATACTTGGTAGACAATACACAATGACGGTAACATTTGATGGGTCGTTTTTGTGTTTGATTGTGTCATTTTGAGCAGAAAATTTACTCAATGACACAAAATGGCAAGTTACTATAATCCTAACAACAAAAGCAATGATAAAACAGTGTAAATACAGCTGGAAACCAGTGAAAAATCATCCTCATTAATTATTCAAGGTCCAGTGCATGATGGGAACCCCAGTATCAGAAAAGTTGAGTAATTTTTACTTAATTTTATTAAGTTGATATTTACGCTTTCATTTCTACTCGCTTGAATTAAGTACTGATATGGAATTTACTTAGTTGTTTTTAAATTCTTGCCTGAACTAACTTTTTCATGTAAATTACATTGTTTTTTATCCAGTAGTATTTACTTCACCACAAAATCATTTTTTACAGTGTTGTAGGGATGCACAGATATTTAAATTTAGACTGATATTGTTATTTTCATATTATGGCAGTTGGTTTAAATGGTTTAAAAACTAAAATCAGTGGTGTTATATGAATTATAGGCATCACTAAATTATAATGTACAGCATGAAAAAAAAAGGATGTTTATTTTGAGATTTGATGTGTTAAATAAAATATTTATCTAGTTTCAGTGTTATAAAACTAGATACACTTTAAGTGAGTGTTGGATGAAGGCAAAGGTGTAAAATGTATGTAAATGTAAAAATAGAGAAAATGAGCATGCACAATTAAATATCCAACATCAGCCAACATTAATTAAAAAATAAAACCTCTAATATCAGCCAATGAGGTACGACATGGTCACTTTAGCCATTATCGCATCGGAAGTCAAGACAGAACCAACAAACACTTATGAAATGAAAATAAACAGGAAAAGTGGAACCCCACAAACCTGAATAAAATCCACAATAAGCCTGCTCTGAAAACTGTGTATTTGCATCTCAATGACTGAAAGTGATTTAAAGTGTCTGTGAACTCTAGCAGGATCTGTTCTTGTGTCTGAGCTGTGCTGACACACACAGATGAGCTGATTTACTTCACATGTTGACCGCTTGACTATACTGCTCGGTCAGATATAGATCCAGTGGTCATCCAGATTCAGGGTGGCTTCGAATGCTGACCAACAACATCATCCTGTATTATAATAGCATTTAAGTGACAGCAACTACAGGAAAACAGCAGCAGACAGGCTTGGAGTCTGAAATAAATGACATCTTTAATCTGTCGTTTGATCTAATCTTGCACTATTGATCTTTTGAGAGGCATTACAGAATTTAACACATTCAATCTCTGCTGAATGCAAGTAGATATTACACTAGTGGGAGATGTGGAGAAACACAATGAGGGAGATAAATGGCTAAAACACACTAAAAATCGAAACCTCAACTTTCCTCCCGCACGAGCCTTTTTTTAAACATATTTTAGTGATTCAGATATTTCTTTCCAGTGGCATCTTCATAAGTTGCATGTAAGAAACAAGATTTCTATTCACAGTTTATACTCTATATGCACAATTTGTAGACGTCAGTAAGACTCTAGGGTGAATTTGGAAAGCAGGCAGAGAGCAAATCTAATTTTAAAATGTTTGTGTGCAGTCTCTATTAAACACAGCAGCAATAAATCATCAAATGATGATCAAATAATAGAGCAGAGCGCTGTAACAAGCATATATACAGATGCATAACTCTACATTTACATGACGAACTGTCATCAGAAACTTTGGAGAGTCAAGATAACAAGAACACTGTTTATGAAGATACTGATATTCAGGAGGAACACCCTCAATTCTTGTCCAAAAAACAAATCTATGTATTCTCTATGCAGAGTACAAAGTGCTGATTTTTAAGAATTATCTTATTTTTATCACCCAAAAGGTCAGAATCGAAATAGAAGGCATTGTTTTGCTAAATGCGTGAGACTGTCCTATATAAGAGAGCATAGGAACTCAACACAAACGGTTTCTTCCATTTTAACAACTCTAGTCCGCTCACATCAGAATCGTTTAGGATTAACCGTGGCAGACAGCGGAGTGAGTTTGCTTAAAGTCAGCAAAATCTCACAAAAATATACAATAGCAAGCTGCAAAAGCAGCCAAAAATGTTTCTATAGAGTCAAATTAAGTACATTCAGTGCAAATGTAATATGGCTCATCATTCTCATGTGTTGAGCATAATGTAAACTTACTCATGCCAGAGGGACCCAAAGTCAAACTCCACACACGTATTTAAAGAGCCAAGACCCAGATAAGGAGAATAATTAGCTTTGGCAGAGCAGGAACTTCCTTTTAGCAAGTCAAATTACACAGTCTCCCCCCAACCGTTTATTTGTTGTGAAAATCCAATTCCTCGCTAATTTTGGGCCTACTTGACTTTCATGAGCACATTCTTATAAATGTTTAAAAAAGCGTCTGAATTTGATACACAGGATTCTAGATGAAAGACAAAATTAAAGTCTCAGCGGGACAAACGCCTAAGCCTAAACAAACCAATTCATAACAACATATGTGCATGAATGAATGAATGAATCTTAAAAAAGATAATCTGGTCAGTCATATTTTTAATGAAAAATTGCACCCTTTATGTAAGTCTCTCAAAAAGCCTGCTTTTACTTTATAGTTTGTTTAGTAGAAAACAATGTTTAAAAGTAAAGACAGGATTTAAGCTTAACCTTAGACATCATCATCATCTATAATGCAAACTGACGGAAAACCCAAAGGGCAGGTATAATGCGCATCAAAAGGTCACATCCATTAAATCCAGATATTGTTGCTTAAAGATTTTTCTTTCTCTTTTTAGTAAAATAAATAAATAATTGGTAACGCTTCCTTTCACAGTACAGTACTTACGTGTACTTACAGTGTACTTACCTAGAAAGTACTGGCTAATATATGGTAAGTACATGGGTTAGGGGTAGGTTTAGGGGTAGGTTCAGGGTTAGTACCTATATTACCCAGTAATTATAATTACTATAATAAGTACATAGTAAGTACATGGGTAACAGGACTGTAAAAGGAAGCGTTACCAAAAAATTCTGCATGCTTACTGGCTATTGGAAATTTGAACCAATATAAGGAGAAAAAAAAACGGTAACACTTTACAATACGGTTCATTAGTTAACATTAGTTAATGTATTAACTAACAATGAGCAATACATTTGTTTTACGATATTAGTTAATCTTTGCTAATGTTAGTTAATAAAAATCCAGCTGTTCATTGTTCACGTTAGTTCACAGTGCATTAACTAATGTTAACAAATACAACCTTTGATTTTAATAATGTATTAGTAAATGTTTAAATTAAGATTAACTATGATTAATAAATACTATTGTTCATTCTTAGTTCATGTTAACTAATGAACATTATTGTAAAGTGTTACCAAAAAAACAATATCAGTACATCTATGAATGAAAAAAAAAATGAAAAAAAAAGACCACTCTTAAAGGGTTTAGGTCATACTGCAGTGGTTCATCACCATTAAAATCAAAATCGACAATTCTTGTTTTTTTTTATGGAATATTGCAGCATTTATTATAAATGATTTATCCATGCACATCATTATTTAAATTCATGTCCCATCATAACTTCCCCGTCCTCTTGCAGCAACATCTCTTCTGTTAAGCAACCTGTCACTCACTTGAGATCCACCAATAGCAAACCACAACCATCCAATCAATTCCTCATGGACAAAATCAAGCCCCGCCCCTAAGATCAGTGCAACTCCCATTTCATGCCAACTTTAATGTAACACCCTTTGATCCACTAACCTGCATTGTACATAGTGGGGAAAAAAGTCACAACACCGGCCTCAAATCAGTAAAGAGATCTTGTGCAGCAACATTAGCAGTCAGGCTGGAGCATGAGGAGACTCACAGAGCCAACAGAACCTTGCATTACGCATTTAATTAAACTCCAGCCTGGTGACATCCTGCATTAGTCAGGCTGTCGAGATGCCACCCAGATAAATGAGCTGTGGATTTTTGAAACTTTGTTCATGATAACTTCTCATTTATACTCAGAGTAATTAATGCTGGCATTCAGCGCACGGGAGCCACTAATTACAGCACTGCCTCTTACACACACATGATGACAAATGTGCTCTCAAACACTCGCAAAACTCACGCACAATTCATTATCTCTCTTAACACTGAAGAAGAAGACACAGCCACATTTTAGGAACGGGTTAAAGATGTTCTATTACATCTTTAAAGAGTTAAAGAGCTGCTTTACAATCATGCTGATGCCTTTGCCTTGTTGAATAATCTTGTGGTCCATCAAGCATATAAAGACGTTTCTTTTAGTGGAATGAACATTTCAACACTTACGTACAACAAAGTCATTCTGATTCTGCTTGATTCGTGTTTCTTGTGTCTCTGGTGTAAATGCAGCTATCGCTGATGTAACGAGACAGGGAAAATGTGTGGGAATCTGGATATTTCCATTGGTTTAGTGAATTGAAATATGTAATTATTTATATAATTTAAATTATTTTAGCTGAGAGAGAATTTCTTCCATTTGCAAGGAAAAACTGGCATTATGAAATGATAAATCTAACACTGGATCATTATTATCAAATCATTGTAAATAAATCGAATTGGAATCTAATCAAGAAGATCAGAACATATTTAGGGAATGGGAATTATATAATGTCTTTATACTGCAAACACAAATTCGCAATTCAAACCGATCTGCAGATATGTTAGCTGGATGGTTTGATTTTATTATCTTTATAATAAGTTGGATGGGGCGAATTTTAACAAGCTGTATCCACAATCAATCTGGAGCACAGTCTTCTTTCAGCCCACCTGATTTTAATTATCACATTCTGCGTGACAGACCAGTTACACTTTACAGGGAGCAATGAGGGGAAAGGGCTGTGGAGACTAAATCTAACACAGGAAATTAACTCCTTATTTGAGTGGAGACCCATGACTGAAAAGATGTCGCTTAATAGCTTAATTGCATGACAAATTGGTATTTGCTGCAACAAAAAAAAGAGGGTTTGGTTTCATTGTGAAATCATAATTGAAAGGATGATAAATAGCACTGGAAATTTGAGTCAACAGTTGTAGATAAATGTCCGGGACAGTGTCTCCTTTTACAACCAAACCCCGGCATTGTCAGTCCACTATTTATTAGCTCAGCTCACAAATGTCAAATCTATATACTGTGCAGTGTCGCTAGCGCTTACTAGTCGTTTTTCACCGCTGCGATCATGGCCTCTGGAATCCCAGATAAACGGGTCATCATCTCATCCGGGGCCGGCTCCTTCATCTCTGAGGTCAAAGAGCTTATTACCTCTCGGAGAGCTTTATAAATAACAGTACTCCAAAAGAAACAAATAAATAAATAACAAGAAAGAAAAATACTGCTGAAGAATGAGTAGACTTCTCTCTCCAAAAAGTATCAATTGCTTTTTCTACTCATGATGACCTTCCACAAAATTATTGCAGTCAGTAGTAAAGTGACATACACTGTAAAAATGTTTTGTAGGGTAACAAAATATATATATTTCATTCTAGATTATGACGTCAGGAGGCCCTGAGCACGAACACCACCTCACATGTGCTTACAATTTATTATTTGGTCTTTTGGAGAACCGTATACGCCTACACAGGCGCACTCAGGTTTATATAATACATTTTATTCTTTTAATGGCAATTTACTGTAGAAAAAAAACCCCTGCTTTATATCATTCAAAAAGAAATGGAGCTTTATGTTGTATGTTTCAATATCTTTATGTAGATCTACATTAAAGCGAATCTGAAATCTCAATAATGCCTAAATTTGCATACTGTCATGTAGGCCTTCTGAATTAAACGAGGAACTTTGTAAAGTTGTTCGCTTGCTATTTATTTACCGAGTATCGCGTTTATTCCGGACGCAGATAATGACTTCCGGTCACTTTGATGCCCGCGTGAACTCTCGTTTTCTGTCACGCTTGCAGTGTTTGTTCGCTTGTTGAAACGAAGCGATTTAGTTTTCACCGTGTAAAAAAAAAAACCCACATGAATTATGACATCTGTATCATACAGGATTTAATGACACTAGTACGAGAGACCGAACAACTGAACACAACACATGTTGTGTTATTTACGTTCATCACAACAAACTCAATCCACACCACAAGAGCATATGTTAAAACACACAAGCAACTATATAAACCGCATCACAAACACTTTAGCTAATTAAAATAAAAGAGTAACTGTTGCCTCACCTGATTTGCTTCCGTCCAAGAAGAGTGTGTTCCTCAACGCCATTAAAGATACGTTTTCTCTCCAGCTGGCGTTGTATATCCATTTAAAGCAAACGAGGCTATTTTCCTTTTAATAGATCCGCTTGGCTGTGGTTTTATTGTGTATATGGTGAATTGTTTTAAACTTGCTGGCTTGCTTTGTCTATTCATGTTCCCTCACCTGAGTGCTGAGCAATATTTCGTTTGTTTTATTATTTGGCAATTAATGCAATATCTGCCAAATCAACAAAAATATAAATGTGCATTGTTTGCTTATCAGCGCACACTGGAGTTTTATTTTATTTTATTTATTCATGTGCAAATTAAAATAACTTCCCCTCTCTCTTGCAGCCACATCTTCTCATTGATGACGTGTTTACTGCCGCGAGGGCGGGGCAACCTGTCACTCAAATGAGATCAACCAAAGGCAAACCACAACCATCCAATCAATTCCCAAAAAATATGGACAAAATTTGCAATACATTTTTTCTTGTTCCAGAAGCCATGTCACTCAGATATACTTCACAATAGGGAAGAAAAGACTAGTGCAAATTCCTTTTAATGCTGACTTTAACAGTTAGAAAGGGTAGTTTGTTTTTTACAGTGTAGTGGCTCCTTTAAAAAAAAAAAAAAAAAAAAAAAGTGTAAATTGAATTGGAACCTGGTTACCTTTCATCAGTCCTCTTCTGTCCAGTGTGCCATATAGAGCCTAGCAGTGTGACGCCTGTCGTTCAGTGTCTGTGAGTTCAGGGCGAGTCGGGTCACTCATAAATCATTAATGTGGCTTCTTCAGATGTCTCTGTCTCTGGGGACGACGTGGCCGCTGGTGATTTGTGACATTAGAGCAATGTGCATCCTCAGATTCTCCTTCCTCTATATCACAAGACAACCTGAGCTGGAGCGAATCTCAAAGACAGTGACCCGCTGTCACAGAGCTATCTACTGGTTAATTGCACGCTTTGATAAGCCTGTATCAATAAAACGGCGACTAACCTCAAGGAATTAAGATAAGAGCTATTCTTAAAGTGTTTGTGCTGTTATCGGACGAGCAGAATTATTTTAGTCAAAAACAGAGCAAATAAAATTATAAAAGATCAGCAGGCATGATTTAGTTTTAGTGTTTTCCCCATTCGCTTCAGAGTGATGTAACCGTTGCACTGCAGTATTATTTATGCTATTCCTTTTTAAGAAATTGGTTATTAGTTATGAATATGAGCCGCTACCCACTGTCTTGTTTTGCTGTGTTATTGTGAATTTAATGCATTGCATACATCTTTAATGTGACAAGATTTTGTCATGTGATTTTGTCTGGTCAAATGAACCCATGCATGTAAGCAGGGCCTAAAATTAACGCTCGCAAAGTGCCAAATCGCAAAGTGCTCGCAAAGTGCCAAATGTAAGTTGATCATTGTTGGCGAGTATGTGAAAGTGTCAATCACCAGTTGGCTGGTAACATTTTTATGTTATCAGTTTTTTTATGTTTTATGTTTACAGTATTCTAACAATGCAATGTTGTGAGAACATGAACGTGAACGAACGTGAACGACGCTCGGGACAGTTGCCTGGCCAGTGGTGCATCGTCACGAAAGTTTAAGCCTTGCCAATTGAAATATTCAAGCGCATGAAGAGGCGAAAGAGAACTCAATTCACTACTTGTTACTGAAGCGCACGCACATAAATATGAAAATGCATGTGTATCAGTATGGATCCGTGCAGCTCTTAAAGTGACAGCAGCCTAATATTCCTGCTGTGTTTTTAATGTTAATCAAACAACAAAAGACATAGAACAATCACTGACTTCTCTGAATAACTTTTGTAACTTTAATAAGGATTAATCTATTTTGCATGGCTGGTAAATTTTCTAAAGTCACCGGCCATTGGCAGGTTATGCAAAAAGTTAGTTTTAGGCCCTGCATGTAAGTATGCCCACTTTGTGTAAATTTGTTCAAAGTCGGCATAAAAACGGAAGTTGTGATAGTCTTGTCTTCCCTATTGTGTGATGTATATCCAAGTGAAATGGCTTCAGGAACAAGAAAACTAAAATATAGGGCAGGGCTTGATTTTCTCCATGGGGAATTGATTGGATGGTTTGCTATTGGTGGATCTCATGTGATTGACAGGTTGCCCCGCCCTCACGCTAGTAAACACATCATCATCACATCACACATTCTTTTTTTATAAAATTAGGAGGAGCACAAATAAATCATTCATAATAAATACTACAATATTCCATAAAAAAAAAAAAAGAATAGTCCATTTTTATTTCATGGTGACTTTAAAAATATGCCAGCCTGAGACTTTCATCCTCATTTGCTTTTATAAAGTTAACATTTTAGAAAGTCCTTTCTTGCCACAGTCGCTGTTAGTTTGGGTTGCCAAGCTACTTTGGAACAATATGCATTGTTAAAAGCTCAATACAAATAAATGGAATTAAAATGAGGGTGTTCTAGGTCAAGGCAACAGCTCTGGCCAAGTCTAACAATCTCACAATTTATATGAATAAATTATTTATATTGTCGTTCATTGCACAGTGTTCTACCTCTCCAGACCTGCCAGGTGATAATTATGGCCTGAGTGAAATTAGCTAGTCTTCTGCAAAGTGGAAAAAGGAATAAGTAGCTAAATTCTGAAGGGCACTGAACAGGGTGCATTGTGTATCAATGAGAAATGGCACTTTCGAACGCCTGCGCAGCCGGACAAAGGTCAGCCGAGTAGCCGTGTTTCACTAAGATAAAGCTGTGCCCAGCGTACATAATCATCCTGTTATGATAAAGCCCATTGTGTACAATTGTCCATTATGATTTAAATTATAAAAAGGCAGGAGATAGGAATATCTTCACCTGCACTTGAGGAGGCAAAACATAAGGGATCTCAAAGTTATTTCTTCTTATCGGGGAATGGGACAGTGTCCTCACCGTCCTGCGAGTTGATAGGTATGTTCTGAGTTATGAACAGCGCAGAAAGCAAAAATAACCAGAAGAACAATATTAGTTTCCGTTTTGATTTTGCTGGCCTGTGACAAGATTCATTTCTTAATTGGTGTTTTGAGTGGGATAATTGCCCACAACCAGAACTCACTGCAGTTTCAGTGTCAAATGAAGACCAATCTTTAACATCTGCCTGGGGAAAGAAACATTCTGTTTCATTTATGTTTTACTTTGAAATTGGCAGTGCAAGTAAACTCAGTCTGGTTTCCGGAAAGGACACAGTACAATTACGGCTGTAACCTCTGTTACAAATGATATTGTCAATGCTTTAGATGCCAAAAAGTCGTGTGCTGCTGTATTCATTGACTTATCTAAAGCTTTTGACACCGTTGATCATAATCTCCTTATGCAAAGATTGCAAAACATAGGTTTTAGTAGCACTGTGCTAAACTGGTTTTCTGATTACCTGAGTGGTAGAACACAGTGTGTGACACTAGATAACTGTACCTCATCATTGCTAGAAGTAAAAATGGGTGTCCCCCAAGGATCAATTTTGGGTCCTATTTTATTTTCTATTTATATAAATAATTTAGGTGTAGGTCTGAATCAAACAAAGGCTCATTTTTACGCAGATGACACTATTTTGTACACCTCTGCTACATCATTGAAGGAAGCAATTTATCATTTACAGTCTGCCTTTAGTCAGGTACAAAAATCTTTGGTAGGATTAAAGTTGGTATTAAATGCTAAAAAAACTCAATTAATGGTCTTTACACATTCACATTCTCCTATGGATTTCACTATTTTAACACAAAGTGGTACTCCAATAGAGAGAGTGACTTCTTACAAATACCTAGGTATTTGGATTGATGATAAATTGTCTTTTGGGGTCCATATGAAACTGTACAATGGCCCTCCCTCTCTCTCAGAAGAAAATTTCATCTATTGATTTTTATTGGCAAAGCACTAATGGGTAAATTACCCATTTACATTTCAAATTTACTTACTTACCAAAACAGTATTTACAGAACAAGGTCGTCAAAAAAAAAATATTATTAATTATTCCATCAACAAAAACAGAATTTGGTAAAAAAGCTTTTTCATCATATGCACCAAATGTCTGGAATGAACTCCAAAACACCTTAAATTTAGAATCACTTCCATCTATTCATATTTTTAAAAACCTTTTAAAGTCAACTTTGACTGAACGGTGTAATTGTTTTTAACTAGGTACCCTTTAATTATATGTTTATATTTACTTAAGTTAAACAAAATGTCTTGTTTGTATATGTATAGTCTATGTATAGAGATTTGTTATGTAGTATGTAATTTTTTTTTAATGTTTCATGAATGTTTTTTTTCTTTGCAACTTTTTGGCCGCCTATCTTGGCCAGGACTCCCTAGGAGAAGAGTTACTGTAACTCAATGGGACTATTCCTGGTTGAATAAAGGTAAAATAAAAAATAAAAAAAAATAAAGTATATATGAACACCCAAACCAGCCCATATCTCCACCTCAGATGACCTGAAAACTGGCATATAGGATGAAGATGTTTGATATTCAAGGAATTCCTCCATCTTTGACTGAATATAGTTTACATGCAAAGCGACCTCTTTGGCTGATAGATAATCAAACTGCTCAACAAGGGCACAGCGCTGATGAAAACTAAGCAAGGGAGGGGAAAACATCATTGGCCTTGGGTGCTTTACCCTCAAATCAAGGCTTCATGTCATGTCTTGCTCGGTAAAGCAGTGTATGAAGTATATTGAGGAAGTTTAAAGGTAGTAGCCAATGGGCAGCAAGAAGCGGGGTTGATTTAATCGCTCAGATAGGAACAGAAATCTGTTTGTCTATCATTGATTTGTCCAAAACTGTTATCTACACAAAGATAGACATGCCCGAGGCCAGTCTGAGACTCTGAGTACTTGACCACACTAGTAGAGATGAGATTGTGATCCCGCCGGATCTTTGTGCTGTCAGCCGAGATTCTATTCTGATTGTGATATTCTCACTTTCAGATCATGTAATCTGTCCACTGGCCTCAAGCAGCTGAACTTACAGTCAGATAACATTCCTACTTTTCCCACCTCAACTTATGCTATAATGACAACATCTTCAGTGCTTTTCAGAAATGTGCTTTGTCATTATTAATCATTTATTAATTCATTATGATTTTAAGAATTTGGTCTATGGATAATTTAGCAGTTCCACACAATCAGGAGTACCATTGTAAAAAATATATATTTTAGATTTTAAAAAATGTAAATAGATAATATTATATACACTTACCTAAAGGATTATTAGGAACACCTGTTCAATTTCTCATTAATGCAATTATCTAATCAACCAATCACATGGCAGTTGCTTCAATGCATTTAGGGGTGTGCTCCTGGTCAAGACAATCTCCTGAACTCCAAACTGAATGTCAGAATGGGAAAGAAAGGGGATTTAAGGAATTTTGAGCGTGGCATGGTTGTTTGTGCCAGACGGGCCGGTCTGAGTATTTCACAATCTGCTCAGTTACTGGGATTTTCACGCACAACCATTTCTAGGGTTTACAAAGAATGGTGTGAAAAGGGAAAAACATCCAGTATGCGGCAGTCCTGTGGGCGAAAATGCCTTGTTGATGCTAGAGGTCAGAGGAGAATGGGCCGACTGATTCAAGCTGATAGAAGAGCAACTTTGACTGAAATAACCACTCGTTACAACCGAGGTATGCAGCAAAGCATTTGTGAAGCCACAACACGCACAACCTTGAGGCGGATGGGCTACAACAGCAGAAGACTCCACCGGGTACCACTCATCTCCACTACAAATAGGAAAAAGAGGCTACAATTTGCAAGAGCTCACCAAAATTGGACAGTTGAAGACTGGAGAAATGTTGCCTGGTCTGATGAGTCTCGATTTCTGTTGAGACATTCAGATGGTAGAGTCAGAATTTGGCGTAAACAGAATGAGAACCTGGATCCATCATGCCTTGTTACCACTGTGCAGGCTGGTGGTGGTGGTGTAATTGTGTGGGGGATGTTTTCTGGGCACACTTTAGGCCCCTTAGTGCCAATTGGGCATCGTTTAAATGCCACGGCCTACCTGAGCATTGTTTCTGACCATGTCCATCCCTTTATGGCCACCATGTACCCATCCTCTGATGGCTACTTCCAGCAGGATAATGCACCATGTCACAAAGCTCGAATCATTTCAAATTGGTTTGAAATGGATAAATGATGGAAATGGATAAATACTCTAAATGTTCCGATCCAATCTGACTTGTAATGCTGCCCGAATCATGCACTGTTCCTTCGTTGGCCAGAGGAGAACTGGCCCCCCGACTGAGTCTGGTTTCTCCCAAGGTTTTTTTCTCCATTCTGTCACCTGATGGAGTTTTGGTTCCTTGCCACTGTTGCCTTGGCTTTTAGCTTGCTTAGTTGGGGACATTTAATATTCAATAATATTATTGATCTGCCTTACTTAAGGTGGACGCTGATGCAATTTTCTTTTAGAAACAAACTTTGTTATATTGTTTTCATGTTATGTTATCACTGTGAAGCGCTTTGATACAATCTGTATTGTAAAAAGCGCTATATAAATAAAGGTGACTTGACTTGACTTGACTTGGTTCATTGAACATGACAATGAGTTCACTGTACTAAAATGGCCCCCACAGTCACCAGATCTCAACCCAATAGAGCATCTTTGGGATGTGGTGGAACGGGAGCTTCGTGCCCTGGATGTGCATCCCACAAATCTCCATCAACTGCAAGATGCTATCCTATCAATATGGGCCAACATTTCTAAAGAATGCTTTCAGCACCTTGTTGAATCAATGCCACGTAGAATTAAGGCAGTTCTGAAGGCGAAAGGGGGTCAAACACAGTATTAGTATGGTGTTCCTAATAATCCTTTAGGTGAGTGTATATACATATATATAAATCTTTAAATAAAGCTGGAGGAATATGGAAGCATATGGGTAGCAATATTCAATTTGAAATGTAATATGCAAAATGACAATGCAATATGTAAAATGGCATTGCATTCTGTATTTAAATTTACATTTTACATTACCATTCTAGCAACGTTTGGTGCAAAATGAAAAGGCAAATGTAAATTATGTAATTTCATTTTCAATTTCATACACTAGGTTTAATATGCATATTGAAACGCTTTATAAGTTGCAAAATTAAAATGAAAATGCATTACAGAAATGATTAGATATGTGTAGCATGTTCAAGCAAAAACTGTGGCAAAATGATCATTCAAATGTTATTTTTCTTAATTGCATTTACACTCACAGTCAAGACACTTGCGATTGCATTTTCATGAAATGTCCCGCAATGAATGTAGCAAAATTCAATGTGCACATTGAAAATGCATTCCGAGCCGATCACGCCCCCTCCTGCCCTGTCAATCACTGCATCAAGGCGGGGCTTAAGTTGTGTTGTTTCTCTCTATGGAACCAGGCACTTGGAAGCATGACGCCTCCAGATCGAAGTGGTGGGACACGGGGTAAGTTCATGGGTAAGTTGGCAGAAAGAGAAGAGACAAGGGGTCGGTAGTGTGACCGCAGCCGCAGGTAAAGCCGGGTGTCACCCCTTTTTTTTTTTTTTTTTTGGCCAAAACGAGCACTTTTCGTACATACGCTCTATGGTCACGTAAGAGTGTGATCGTCAAATACACCCCACAGTCCAGACCCCGAGTGAAAGTTGGCAACCCTAGGTCTAACCGTTTGACGACCGTCGACAGACCCCCTTGTCTCTTCTCTTTCTGCCAACTTACCCCGTGTCCCACCACTTCGATCCGGAGGCGTCATGCTTAAGCTGGACGATGGTCTGGTCTTTCTGAAGGGCAGCATGTGCACTTTGTCGCTCTATTGCTTGTGCAGCTTCTCGGAGTTCCATAGAGAGAAACAACACAACTTAAGCCCCTCCTTGATGCAGTGATTGACAGGGCAGGAGGGGGCGTGATCGGCTCGGAATGCATTTTCAATGTGCACATTGAATTTTGCTACATTCATTGCGGGACATTTCATGAAAATGCGATCGCAATTGTCTTGACTGTGAGTGTAAATGCAATTAAGAAAAATAACATTTGAATGATCATTTTGCCACAGTTTTTGCTTGAACATGCATTACAGAAATGATTAGATATGTGTAGCATTTTCATTTTAATTTTGCAACTTATAAAGCGTTTCAATATGCATATTAAAACTAGTGTATGAAATTGAAAATGAAATTACATAATTTACATTTGCCTTTTCATTTTGCACCAAACGTTGCTAGAATGGTAATGTAAAATGTAAATTTAAATACAGAATGCAATGCCATTTTACATATTGCATTGTCATTTTGCATATTACATTTCAAATTGAATATTGCTACCCATATGCTTCCATAGAGGAAGTCTTGAAACAAATATCATTCAAAATGTCTTTGCAGGCTTCTTCAGCAGAGCTTTACGGAGTTTAACGTATCAAACTCATTAAAGCGTGGAGACGATGAAGCTCCTCCATCCAGAGACACTCAGACTCAGACAGTTCCCACAGTGAGTAGAGCTGACCAGTGTCATGTCCAGAAGTCTTCAAAAACCCACATCCACTGAGGTCAGGACCTTTCCTCAAGCTGAGGATGGGCTTTGACTGTGAGGGTGAGCTAGTGGGACAGAAGGCCATGAACACGCTGCATCTGTCACTGTAAGAGCTGGATCTCAAAGGAGAGTTTTCAATGGAATCAACATGCACAGAAAACCCCAATCACACGGAGAGAAGTCATCGTCCACTTTCTGATGAGTGACTCAGTCGTATGGTTAAACTATATTAAAAAAATAGATTATTGTGTATATAAACTATGATATTTTATGAATATATTTTTTTCTAATTCACTGAAGTTTGCTCAACTCGTATTAACAAGTTTATATAGTATATATTTAAATTATAAAACAGTTATGTATGTATGTATGTAAACAGTTATGTATATTATGTATAATATATATATATATATATATATATATATATACATACACACAGTTTTTTTTCAAAGTTGTAAATAAAATACAGATCATTGGAGAAAATGCTCATGTTTAATTCAATGTGTTACCTGCTGTTTCTTTGTAATTGCTTCTACAGCATTTTTTTCTCAGTGTTTACACATTAAACTATATTTTATGAATGTTTTTTTTTTTTTTACTGGAATTAGCTCAACTCATTTTCTGTAAGAGCTTTGAGATTTCACATGCCATCTGTCAGGATGTAACCCTTTCCTTTGAATATTTGAAAACACAAGTCTTGACTTTGATACACGATAAACATGCAGTTAATCTGTGTAAAGCGTAACGCTGTATCCTTCAGTGCTTTAGACTGAATCCTGCCCTGAATGACTGTATGTAACAAGCCTTTAACCAAGTCTAGTAGGACACGAGACAACACTATTGGACAGTGATCAATAGCAGTTCCTCACAGCACTGAGAGGTCAGAGGTCATGTGATGTGACACGGCGAGCACAGGGATACTACAATCCTCCGACTAAAGTTGATCAACCGTCAAAAGGTTAGACCAGCTCTCCTGACTGAACAGAATTATCAATAGAGCTGGCATCAAAATTACAGGGAAACCAGGTTTCACTACATTTTAATTTTCTTTAAATAAATTAATAGAAAAAGCTAACCTATGTACAAAACTCATTTGTGCAATATGCATGTATGGATGGATTAAATTATATTCCTCTATTGTAAGTTTCTTTGGATAAAAGCATCTGCTAAATGCATACATGTGATCAAAAGTGGCAGTGCATTCATTTATAATGTTACAAAAGATTTCTTATCCAAATGAATGAAAAACAAATCATGTTTTTCTACATTGACAATAATCAGAAAGGTTTCTTGATCATCAGATCATCATATTAGAGTGATTTCTGAAGGATCATGTGACACTGAAGACTGGAGTAATGATGCTGAAAATTCAGATTTGATCACAGGATATAAATGACATTTTTTTTTACAAATATGATAAAATAGAAAACCATTAGATTAAATGGAAATATTATATTTTACAATATAACTGCATTTTTTGATCAAATAAAGGCAACCTTAGTGAGCAGAATTAATACAATGAATTAATAAATCGAAACTATTACAAACGACAAAGATTTGAAAGAAAACACATTCTGCTGATACACAATAAGGTACACAGATAATTGCTAAAATGTTTTATTATTTTATTATTATCATTATTATTATCATCGTCATCATCATCATTATTATTCAAGTTTAGATGTAACAGACATCTTTGCCATCTTTATTGAATCTTTTTGCATGTAAAAACCTACCACACAAAAAAAAAAATGAAAGAAAGAAAAAACAAAACAAAAATAAAACAAAGTTAAGGTGGCAGCTGAAAAAAAAAAAAAAAAATCCTAAAATCATCATCTATGCACTTTATATGCAGCAAGTGTAAAAACAATAACATTCTAAGAATAATGGTTAAAACATTTACATATTTATGCCCTTCACCTTGACCAAACAAGCTTCCAGGCTCCATCAAATACTCCTTGTGTTTCAATATTGCTAAGACCTTCGAACAGCGGCAAGATCTCGTTCATTTATTACAATGCAGTACCTGTACTTAGCATGCTAATAACACATCTCATCTTTCTTTTGCAACCGAGTAACTGAAGTGCAAGCATTAACATTTTCAAATTAAAATGAACATTTAGAGACAAAAAAAAAAAATTGTATGTTATTTAATACCCAACTGTATAAATGGTTTGTTGAAAAGCGACGGCTTATAATGATTTGAGTTATCTTTAAGAGGCATTTGCAGTTAAGCAGCGTTGTAAGGCTAGTTTCGGAGAAACATGGAGAGAGCAAATGAGGCGCTTTGAGCCTCGATCTCTCCTCTTTTCCCCAGTTCATATAAATAATATCTGTCTGAAGTCAGAGCAGTGACTCACTGAACCCGTGGCCATGAAGAGCAGTGAGTGTGGAGGAGAAGCGCAACAACAACAAAAAGTTGCAAGCAAACAAAAACAGAATCTGCGAGGGTTCAAATGATATTTCCCCCCTTTTCAAATAATCTGTGAATATGCATAAACAGCTTTATAGAATATATCAAGCGCTTGACTTGATAAATCACGTTTCTGAGCTCATTATTACTTGTTCAGTCGCTCAGGTAGACCGTTGTCCACTCGACTCCACGTGATGAAAATTGCAAAAGGAGCGTAAACCAAAGTACAGCTGGGTGAAACAACAATATAAATAATGTTACGCCTCTTTGAGACAACTGCCACGGAAAGGCACCAGAAACACCTGCAGTTATTACGTTTCATCAACAGAACAGAATCGTTTCAAATTGAAAAAGAACTGCTCTTTCGAATTAAAGGTGGAACGATAAATTTAGACTGGCAGAAAGTTATTATTCGTATATTATAGAGCACTGGCTCCTATGAAAGGACCAAATAAAGCGCAGCCTGATCGCAGGCTTCCCTTGAATGTTCGGCATCAGAAGAGCAGGAGAAACATACGGGAAGACTTCAGTCCAATACAAGAAGCTTCTTCATCAACATGTACACGGTGAGGAGAGCTTGGAATGAATAGTGCCCTTTTGTGGCCAAAGATACAAACATAGTACTTTTGTTTTAATATTCCACCTTTGGAGGAAAGGAAACTGAATTGTCTTACTGTTTTCGTGGAAAAAAAGAGAAAAGTTCAGGTGTTGCTTCATTACGTCGTTTTGCTACATTTGCAAATGTAAACGTTTGTCAGAGCCAAACTCCAGGCCCTTATTCAGATGCATATCAACATCTCAAGTAGAAAATACTTTGTACAATATATCAGGCACTGATAATGTGATTTTACTATTAACAACCTAGAAAAAAAATAGGTTTTTAATATTCCTTCCCAAATTTCTAGAGTAAGAAGAATTGCATCCCAGCAACTAAGGCAGCAGCTTAAAAGGCCCGATGGAAATCTTGTGACTTGAGTTACCAAACAATTTCACTTCAGAAAAACACAAGACATTTAGTATGTT
Organism: Rhinichthys klamathensis goyatoka; assembly: GCF_029890125.1. NCBI lineage: Eukaryota > Metazoa > Chordata > Actinopteri > Cypriniformes > Leuciscidae > Rhinichthys > Rhinichthys klamathensis. The sequence goes on from NW_026607475.1 coordinate 25,486, forward strand.
AACGATAAACTAATGTTGTCTATTATTCAGCCAGACACATTCCCTGAGGATGCTGGATGTTTGTTTGTTTCCTACACTGAGCCACACATGCAGAAACACATCCTCATTTTCATCAGAACCAGGTAAGAGAACATTTCATAAATCCGTGAATACACACGACGACGGCGATGGCGAAGCATTGATTTGAGTAGATGTACCTTTGCTTGCTGAACTGCCTTGTCGAAAATGACACGTCTGGACTAACGAAGTAGCTACATGTACCGATGTCTTCAAAAAGTCATTAAAAGTGTGTGTGTGTGTGTGTGTTTGGGAGCTCCCACAGAAAAGTTTCTAGCTTTAGGCACCTTGATCCGTCTTGGCACATTTCAAGCACTGGATTGGTCGTGCTGGGACTCATTGGTTGGAGGGTTCGCCGCCGGCCTCCGGGACGGCCCGGTGGAGGCCTCGCTGGATGTGAGTTGTGAAGTCGTATTTATCGGAGCAGGAGTGCAGACAGATGCTGCACTGGAAGGGCCCGCTCTCCCCGTGGCAGCTCATGTGTAGGGCGTACAGGACCTCGTCCAGGAACACGATCCCACAGTGAGCGCATTTACTCGAGAGCTCGTCTTGCGTGGCCTGATCCACCTTCTCCGGTTTGGGGGTTTGGGAAGTAGAGTGTTCCTCTCCGGGTTCCTCCGTCTCGGAAACAGGCGACGCCCGTTTCTCAGCGGCGAGGGTCCCGTTGGGCGTCGGACTGGGTTTGGAATGCTTCATGGCGAGGTCGAGAGGCGTGTCGTTTTCGGGACCGGATGGGGCAGGCGGGGGGAACTGAGGAGGTAAGCTGAAGGCAGGGTAAGGCACGAAGCTTTGGCACGGATTGGAAAGGCCGGCTACAGGGCTCAGGTAATGGCCCGGGTTACCCGGCACTGACATCTTGTACTTAGTCCAGAAGCGCAACCAGTCTGACTCGTTTTGCAGGTCGTTGTGGAGGAAGGGGAGGCTGAAGAACGGGTACTGGTACTTCTCAATGGGACTTCCAGGAGGAGAGTAGCTGGCCTGCTTTGACGGGCGCATGTACTTCTCGATGGGACTGCCCCGCTCTGAGCCACCCTTACCGTCCCCAACGTGGGGTCCCGATCCAAGCCCGTTCCCCTCGGCCCCTCCATCCGCAGGACTCTTGTGCATATGCAGCGGTGGCATACGCTTGTGGATCTCCAGCGTCTGGTTGACGAGGAACGCGTGGGTTGAGAGGGGGCTGGGGTGACTTTTGGGTCCCGAAGGACCGTACGACTCATATTTGGCCAGCTGGGATTGGGCCTCGGCACGTGATAAAGAACCGTCAGATCCGGGTTCCTCAGTCCTCCTCTCTAACGGGCTGCCGTTGAGACGCTCCTCGCTGTTGACCCGCTGCTGTTTGGACCCCGCCTGCTCCTGCGGGACGGGCTCAGGGTTCAGGCGCTTACGTGTCCGTCGACGGATGATCTGCTCGCCGTTGTTTTGCTTGATAATGTTCAGCGGTCTGGGGGTCTGAAAAAGAGACATGGAAATTACTTTTCAGAGCTATGTTCAAGTTGTGGTTGAAATGATGAAAATACTTCATATTTATGAATTAGTAATTAACAATTCACTATACAGTCAAAACATGTTTTAAGCCTTTTTTCAAGATTTACGCATTTCAATTAATAGTATAATTCCATCAAATTTAATTTACCTTACATATTATGAATTTGAAATGAGTAAAAAAAAACTAAAGCTTAATAAAACATTTTGTACAAATCTTAATGGAACAAGGTTTATATGATTGGTATTAAAAAAATGTGTTTAAATTTAAGTTTAAGATTTATATAAAATGTGTTATTAGGCTCTAGTTTTCTTAATTCATAAAATGAAAGGATTATTCAATTCAATTTGATGGAATTTTACTATTAATTGACGTGTAAATATCGAGAAAAGGCTTAATTGTTTTCAGTGTATTTATGAATTATTAGATATTTGTTGGATTTGATGTCAAT
>NW_026607476.1:0-27293 GCF_029890125.1 Rhinichthys klamathensis goyatoka
ATCAAAATTGAACCTATTTACTTCAACATATACTGTGCATGATCCAACTGTGAAGAAAATAGACATGCACTGATATAAAAATACTGATAACGATTTAAATGTTGTGGGCAATAACTTAAAACGTCATATTTCGTCTAAATAAAGAAAAAAATACAACAATAAAACTAAAATCAATGATTTAAAATAAATAATTAAAAGTGAATTTATGCAGTATGAAAAAATGTTTTGCTAAACATTTGATTCATTAAATTATTTGTGTATTAAAAACGTTAGATGATAGCAAAGGTAGTGCAAATGTAAAAATAGGGAAAATATGCATGCACAATTAAATATACATACCGATAAATAAATACAAATCTCTATAGTATTAGCCAGTAGGCCTAACCGATATTGAACCAAAATATTAAGAATAAGCAAAAACTCTACTTTTTTTCTTGATGAATATGCTAGTTTGCTTGGAAATATGCTTGATTGCCAGATTACGTGAGTTAAACAGGTTGCAAACATGCTAACTCATAATACGTCAGCTATACATGAATCACATTTCAGCTTAAGATTGACATTTCTGGTGACTGTGTGGGGTTTAGAGAAAACATCAGTGATACAGTGATTGTCAAGAGGAAACTACTGTAGTTTGGAAGGACACACAAAATCTTATGTTTTTAATTATGATACTGGGTCAGGTTCATTAATGATAATTGCAGTGATGAGGGTCATGAAAGGCAGAAACCCAATCTAAAGCTCTATTCTTTCAAAGCAATGGCTCATATGCAGTTAGAAGACTCAAGGATGACTAAGATGTCATCGAACATCCTGAAAATAATTGAAGTCGATGTAACTAATTAAAAATGCCACTCACAGGACCTTCAGCTGATTAAATTATTACATTTAAAAAACCGAGGGCCTGAAAATATTATTGATTATGCGATCTTCAAAGATGAAAGTGAGCTTCAAATTCATTCGTATCATGTGTTGGCAATAGCAACCATGGAGAGACACTGATTGGTCACAGTCATACATGCAACTTAAATGTCAAACTATTTACTAACTCTTTCCCCACCAGCGTAAAAAAAAAGAAAAAAAAGAAAGAAGAAGAAGTAGTTGTCAGCCAGCGCCAGCATTTTTGATAATTTTCACAAAACTTTCATGGCCCCCAGAATATTTTATTGCATGAAAATTTGAACATGCAATATCAAAAGAAAGAACAGAGCCTCTGTTTTAAATAAAAAAAAACAACAACATTTTATTCTAGCTTCATGCATTCTTTTTTTTATCAACACTTGAATGTTGGTAAGTTTCATAAAAAAGCAACATTTTTAGCAAAAGCTCAGAAAATCAAGTTGTTTTTTCCCCCCAAAGATTAAAGCTGCAGTCCGGCATTTTTCCTCTTTGTCGCCATCTCTGTTCGAAATCTGCAATTGCAGTCATTCGCGGAATTATCAACTTTACGTGGGTTGTAGTTCAACACCCTCGACACGGCACAGCGCGGATGAACACAGTGTTTGAGGAGAGTGTGCAGCTGTCAGTCACCGCGCCGATGTGGATATTGTCATTCAGAATCACAGATTATTCTTTTTGGAAGTATGAACAACATAAGAATTTTCACCGGGAAATGTCATCTGAACTAGTAAGAAACATTCACTTTTGTTCTGGTTCTGACATTGCAGTAAATCGCGCTGATTAAATCTAACAATTGCTTATAAGTTATCATTTCACGCAAAACCGTGCAAAGTAGCTATACTATGTTCTCTAATTGTTAATGTTAACAACGTCAGCAAGCATTGCGTGACTACATCATGTAATGTCCTTCCGGTATTATCCTTGTTTTCGCATGGGTCCGGTTGCAGTCTCTTTTTTTCTGTAGCCACTCCGAAGTCCGAACGAAGTCTTTTGCATGTTACAGCGGGTGAGTCTCTAGTTGTCACTGATGATGATCGTCGTTTGAACCTTTCTGGATCCGCCATCAAATTGATAAGTTTAATTATATCAAGTGCTGTGAGAAAAGGCTATAAATCTCTACCTCCAACATCCTCACACGCAATATAGCTTATACTAGCCGAGACTCCTTCTTTATGTGTACAGATGTGACGTAATGACGCAAAGACATGCTCGAATCTCCCGCGGAAATCCACCAGTACCACTAAAATTAAAAACATTATTACAAGCTTACCGTTTTGCATCGAGCTAAGGCAAGCAGAGAGTTTTGAACACTGGCTGGTTATGTATTTTATCAAATATGTATTTTGGATAATTTTTAACCCAAAAAAAGCTACCGACAGCAGCTTTAATGTGCATAAGCAATGGTTTTTTTGCCTGTGTTTTGATCCGGAGAGTCTGTACTCTTTCAGAATATGCATAACAGCGACACCTACCGTACAACAGTGAAAACACGGAAAGCCGGAAAATTCCGACAATGTCTGCCATTAATAGCCATTAAAGAGTTAATGGCTTTTTCATTAATATAGTATACTATTGAGATATGGCATGGAATATTTGTAATCTGTACAAATTACTAAAACTAATTATTGATCCAGGCATATTTTTTTTTTTACTTTTTTTGTTTGTTTGTTTCATTTTAATTGCACAATACAACGACCTCACGAGCTTCTCAAATAAAAACAACGGGTACTTCCACAGAGCAACCAATTAAACTCAAACAAGAGCAAATATATGGAGTTTCTTATGCCCAGATTCAATTCCCTTGTAACATTATGTTATTTTAACAATGGGGGGACTACCATGCAAATGAAAGCGGATGTCTCATTTAGCAGGCAAACGACGGTGTTAATGAGATGATGCCGTGATGAGAATTTGCACCGGTGATGCTCTGACTGGAGTAGGTAAGACTGTAAGTGCAAAAGCATTAAACGTTTAAAAGATCTCCAGGAAAACGTGAAAAAAAAAGAAAGCCTTGGGGTTTTATATGTGAATGAATTAGAATCAAATCCGGTTACGGCATGCATGTCAGCACCTTTAACCACGACACTAGAAAATACAGCGGAACAAAAAGACAAATGCTGTTTGTAGAAAAGTTATCGCAGGGTCTGTGAACTTCCCCTTGCCTTTGTCTTTATATTGTTCTCTGGTCTTTTAGTAATCACATGCAAATTTATTTGACAAGTTTCATAGCGTATTTTTTCAAATGTCAAACAAGGCAAGGATGAGCACATTTCATGTGGGTGGTACTGTATTATTTACATGAAAGAAGGAATATGAAGCCTGCTTCCATCCAAACAACTGAAAATGATATTGTACACCGTAATGTTTTTGCCAAATTCAGATCATCTTTCCCACCATCACACAATTTCCCTGTGCAAAGTTGATATACATTTGGTAAAATGATTTAAAGGAATAGTTCACCCCAAAATACAAATTTACTCGCCCTCAAGTTGTTCCAAACACGTACGAGTTTCTTTCTTCTGTTGAACACAAAAGAAGATATTTTGAAGAATGTTGGTAATCAAACGGTTGACAACAGTATCATTGACTTCCATAGTAACAAACATATGGCTACCGTAAACTAGTCTAGTTACCAACATTCTTTAAAACATCTTCTATTGTGTTCAACACAACACAGAAACTCATATATGGTATCTTTCATGATGTCTAAAGTCTTATTTTAGACATCTGTGTTTTAGATGAGGATGTAATTTCAGTATTTACAGGTACTAGTCTGTTATTTTATTGCTGTACAAATCAGAAATGTCTGTTTTTCCTCCTAACACACATAATTCCCTGCTGATTTACCTTCTGTTTTCTAACAAACACTAAAGTTGTAATTATTTCCATGCAAATCATCATTTCAGAGCTTGCATTGAGGAATTGAACCAAAAGTGGGTTGAAAGTCTTTTTCTTTTTTTTTGTCACTGCTAAGTGTTGTAGGGCTACTTCACTTTTACAGGTAATGAGCGGTTGGGTATTTAGCACCAAGGATTTTAGCTTCAAACAACTAGAAAATAAAATTAAAATGACCTGCAAAGTTGTGTGAGTGCCAACCACATTTACATATAGCAGTCATTCTCTAAATTATAGTTCCAGTAAGGAATTAAAGGAGACATGGTGGATGATGTAGCGATCAGAAAATTTGAAACAACAAGGACTAAAACAATGGGATTAATCACTTAGGAGGAAAAGTTAGCAGTCGGTAAGATTAATTCGTGTTTTTAAAAGAAGTCTCTTCAAGGCTGCATTTATTTGACCAAAAATACAGTAAAAATTGTAATATTGTGTTTGTGAAACAACTTTTCTATTTGAATCTATTTTAAAGTATCATTTATTCCTGTAATCAAAGCTGCATTTTCAGTCTTCAGTGTCACATGATCCTTCAGAAATCCTTCTAATATGACGATTTAATCCTCACGAAACATTTCTGATTATTATTAATGTTGAAAACACAACACTGAGTGCTGCTTCAGATTTTTGTAGAAACCATTATGCATTTGTTTTCAGGATCCTTTGATGATTTAAAAGTTAAAAGAACGAACAGCATATATTTGAAATAGAAATCTTGTGTATCATTTTAAATCTCTTTACTGTCACTTTCTATCAATTTAATGCATCCTTGCTGAATAAAAGAAATAAAATGTTAGTGACCTCAAACTTTTGTAGAGTAGGGTAGGGTAGGGTAACAAGGTTGTGTAATAACAAGAACAAGAGACAAAATGAGGTCATTGTGTGTATCATACACTCTTCAACTGCTGATTCAAGTGCCGTCTTCACATACAGGTCCACTAGAGAGGTACTGTTGAGAACTTAAACTCAAGTCCTTTAATTTCAATCCACGTTTAATGGTTCTTTCGGCAAAGCTCGTGGCGATGCTGTGCGTGTAATCAAGCCTCCTCTTAGCATCAGACATGAGTGTCATGCGTGCAGGAAGAGGGACGCGCTTTGATTGATTTACTGTCCTCTTTAGGGTTGAACTTTGCATCTTATCTGAGATGCCTGTGGCTCTAAGGTCATTCAATCCATGTTAATCACGTGAATTTCCTAAAATCCCAACAGTGAACATTCTCACTTCAGCTAATCTCCGGCCGTTGGGAAATCTCATCATCAACTCAATAACACAGTGTTCATAGTCGGGCAGTAAATGACTCTGCTGATCTGATCAGCCACAACGTTGACTTCCTGCAAACACTGTCAATCAATTTTCTGTCCCTATTCAAATGGAAAGTGTGCCTGACAGGTTATTTATTTGTCTTGTGAAAACTAAAATGCCAAAGAAAATAAGCAAAAGACCAATTTAACTCGCCAAATTGGTACAATTCCATCAACAACAGATGTGATAAAGCAATATACATTCATATCTGCTAGCTGTCATTTCTGACAAATATATACAGTGTGTGTATATATATATATTCATCTGAAGCTTGTGTTAACCCATAAACATTTATTAATCAGTGCTTTTCACATAATACATATCAATTAAACAATACATTGATTTCAACTAAATATATATAGGGCTCCATATGTCTCTGATTGTCCCATTACAGTATTTGTCCTCTTTATAGACTCTAGTAAATACAGGATTGATATGGCCTGCACAGGAATCTTTATTTCCAGCCTTTCACCAGTTCATTTGCCAGTGACAGCACTGGACCTCAGCCATTGTGACAAATTAAAATTGATAGCCTGATCAATCTGGTAATAAAAACCATAAAAGTTATTTTTAATTTCCATATGACCTAGTAAACTTTTTTGTACTGACTCAATACATAAATGTTTTGAAAACTTGTGGCCATTCAATATTTCACGACACATGCACTGTAATAAAAGACAAAACGGGTGAAATTACTAAAAGTGGTGAGATTGCATGGTTGATGTTACATAAGCATATATGAAATTCAGTCATCATGGTGAATTTTTTTTTTTTTTTGCATCGCTTCTTAAAAGGATAGTTCACTTTAAAAATAAATTTTTGGTATGTTAATTTAGCTTACCTCAAGGGCATCCAAGATGTAGGTGTCTTTGTTTCCGCAGTAGTTTCAATTTTGATATTTTTAGGTCAAACCGTTCTTGTCTGTCAGTCATATAATGCAGGTCTATGGTCACCACCTCAAAGAGCATGCACAGAGAAGTCCAAATTAAACATGATTTAATGACTCGTAAATGTAAGTACACATTGATGGCCTAAGACACGAAACGAGCGGTTTGTGTGAGAAAACGAACAGTATTTATATCGTTTTTACCTCTTGTAAACACAGCCACGTCCAAGTGATCTGAGGGCGCCGGCGCTTCGGTCTGCGCAAGCACCGGAAGTGATCTCTCTGAAAAAATTCAACGTTTTCTGTTGATATATATCGAAATCGTCTTCCATTGCGATTTCCTGTATATCTAAATATGTTTAGATCTTCACAGTGAAAGGTAACACTTCCGAAATCTCTGTGTAAACAATGAGTGACGTACACGCACGAGAGATCACTTCCGGCGCTTGCGCAGACCGAAGCGCCCGCGCCCTCAGACCACTTGGACGTGGCTGTGGTTTTCATTAAATCATGTTTAATTTGGACTTCTCTGTGCATGCTCTTTGAGGTGGTGACCATAGACCTGCATTATATGACTGACAGACAAGAACGGTTTGACCTAAAAATATCAAAATTAAAAATACTGTGGACACAAAGACACCTACATCTTGGATGCCCTTGAGGTAAGCTAAAACATACCAAAAATGTATTTCAAAGTGAACTATCCCTTTAAGAGCTTGCTTGCTTGTTGCCAAGCAGCTTGATCTGTAAAGAAAATCTCTAAGCAATAGTAAGTGAGTATATATGAACACACACTATAGGTTTTTGATCTGGCATGAAATAACAGGGTTTGCTCTTAAATCAGGCAACAGCACTGGGGAAAAACATAGATTTTTGTCCTGATTTAAAGTTAACTAAACTTCTTTACTTTTTTTTGCAGTGAACAAACAAGGTAAAAATGTAATTGCAGTCTTCCAAAACCTTTGGTTCAGCCTCGCTATTTTCTCCAGGTGTCATGCACAGTACATGGCTGGAGTCAAGTGCACTTGTAAAATAAGCATCCTACATTTTCTTGAGTCTCCGTTTACTATTCCTTTACATGCAACATGCAATTTTCTTGGCCAGTGATGTCGGTAAATCGTGGGCCTGTGCAATTCAATAAAGAGCACTTAAAATGCTGAGTGGCTCATGAATTATTCAGGAAACATCAGCTTGCATACCCACAGAGCCAAACCCACGTCTGAACGTCCATCGGAGCGCAGAAGCTCGCTTTCCAAGATCTATACATCTCTGCACACAATAGCTGATGTGGCATGAAAACGTTTCTGATCTCCACACACTCCGGAGGACCCCAGTCATCCACTGGACCCGACACCCAGACGAGCTGCTCTTAAACACAGTGGTCCCCATGAATAAACCAGCACCAGTCTGACACCCAGTGACAGAGCTCAGACTTCCACTGGGATCTGGGATGGAGTTCACAGGGACGGATGGAGGAGAGAAGATGACAAAGACCTTAGTTCCCTCCTGCAAGATTTTAATTCAAATTAATTACATTATAGTAGCGGTGGGCGATATGACCAGGGCTTGACATTAACACCCACGAACCCGCCAAATCCGGGTGTATTTCAGCAGTGGCGTGTAACACACTGACTCCTACTAGCCACTTTGGCGGGTTGAATTTTTTATATACTATATATATATATATATATATATATATATATATATATATATATATATATATATATATATATATATATATTCAATTGTAGTCTTTTAAAAAGGGCATCTGAAATAATCAATAATTAAATAAAATAATTTTTCGATACTGATACTGAAATATCTGAAACGCCATCAATAATCATTTTGCGCAGAATAGATACACGATACCAGGAGCTCTTTCGCTCTCTCTCATCTCTCCGACAGTGAGTGACACACAAACCCGCCTCTCCTCACTCACTCGTTTCATTTGCTCCGGATGAATATTGTGCAGGGCTTGAATTTCGACGTGGGATTGCGCATAATTTTACTCATTACCGCAGATTTTAAGCTCACAACCAAAGTTTGCGCACATAAAGCCGCCTAGCAGCACTAAATTGAGTTCTTTTACGCTGCTTATTGTGCTCAAACAGTCATAATAATGTCAAATGACGGTCTTGGTGAGTATTTACGTCAGTTATGTTTTAAGTGAATGTAAACAGTTGGATCCATCAGGTCTTAAAGTGACAGCAGCCTAATATACCTGCTGCCAAATTATGAGATAATATCAAAAATATCTATTTTTCCCCATGTCAAAATTGTGGCCAGTGAAAATGCTGAGTGGCTAGTAACTTTGGAGAACCACTAGCCACAGTGGCTGGTGAGCAAAAAAGTTAATGTCAAGCCCTGACCAAAATCTTATTTCATGATATGAGGAATTTTATTTGCACAATAACGATATAAATGACAATGTAGTATTTTTTTATTTTATTAACAATTAAAAAAGAAGCAAATTACAAACAATAAGACAAATATATAACAAAAAATATAAAAAAAGCTACTAAAGTTATTCAGTCTAGAGCAGCAAGTTATTTTCTCATTTGTTTGATTAACATCAATGACACAGAGAGCATCAGGGATAATAGTCTACTGTCACTTTAAGACCGAACGCACGGATCAGTTATACCGATACACACCCGGTTTACACCCAACTGTTTACTTTCACTTGAGACATAACCAACAGTGTTTACATGAATACTCCTCACGATGGCCATTTTGCCATAATTGAGTGTGCCATCGACCATTCAAGCGTAATAAGAAGTGAACTCGTGATCACATGCTGAGAGATGCTGCTTTTTCTTCAGCTGTGTGTCAGTCAGCACGAGCACGCATTGAGTTCTTTTTCACAAATTATTGCGCTTAATAACTCTTATTAACATCAAGCACGTCCTGTTCTTTATTGTCTCATTCCTGCGTTTGATCACTCTAAAGCAGTGGTATTCAAATTCAAATTCATAATTGTGCCGTTTTACCGTTTCTACAAGTGAGCAGCATGTCAAAACAACGGGGCAGTTCACACCACAAGCACTCATGGTCGTTTATGGTAATGATCTTTTGGAGCTAGATCTATAATATTTTTATCTAGAGCCAAACACACTTCATTCAAGCCCATTCAGCTCATGCGCGTTGCTTCTCCCGCTAAAGATGTAAAGAGCTGCATTAAAGCTGCCGTCGGCAACATTTTTTTGATCATATTCAGTGAAGTCGACACTATAATCCGACAGAACAACATAAATAAAGTAGTTTTAGAAAGAAACCCGAGCTTCTAACTCCACCTGGAGCGTGTTATTTGTTTTGCAAAAAATCAGCGCAGGGGGGTGTGAGATCTGACTGTCAATCACAGATCGTGCACACGCCACCCCTCGCGCACGTTACAATCACATGCACACGCCTGAAGTTCGCGGAAGTTCGCGCAGTAACGAAGAGTGATGGCGGAAAATCAAGTACGCTCATTTAGAGTATAAATGACGTTAGCAATTGCAATCAATCGGTAGGACAGGACAGCATACCTCCAAATACTCCATGATGTTGATGGATGCTGATGAGACGGCCGCGTTCACTGAAAATCTGGTGCACGCACTGACGAGCACGAACTCGGTGGGAGGGTATTCGTCGATAGTGGGGGAGGGGCATGAGAGTTGTAAACATTCAAAATTTTGCCTAAGTCCACTCAATCTGCCAGACTTGCCGATGACGCGGTTATTTTAAAGGGATACTCCACCCAAAAATGAAAATGCTGTCATCATTTACTCACCCTCAAGTTGTTGCAACCCTGTATGAGTTTCTTCCTTCTGCCGAACACAAAGGAAGATATTTTGAAGATCGATTGGAACTTTGGCACCATTGACTTCCATAGTATTTTTTTTTTCTACTATGGAAGTCAATGGTGCCAAAGTTCCAATCGATCTTCAAAATATCTTCCTTTGTGTCCAGCAGAAGAAAGAATCTCATACAGGTTTGCAACAACTTGAGGGTGAGTAAATGATGACAGCATTTTCATTTTTGGGTGGAGTATCCCTTTAACAACAGCAGGAACACAGTGAGAAGCACATTTGAATAAGTTGTGAACATTACTTGGTTCAGGAATGAGAATAAATGTCCTTGAGCAATTTATGCACATCCATGAACACGTAATGGTTTATACATACATATTTATATGTGTACTTTGTATTGTTTACACAATGGAAACGGTACAGTCATCCATTATAAATACAGTGACATTCAACAGTAGTATCCGTAATCCGTATCAAGCGAGGCTTGTTTTTGACTTCATGCTCACGCAGAAGCCCTTCATTGCCATTTCTCTCTGACCATGTAAATGCAACTTTCGGCCAGGCATCCTTCCAGAGACCTTAAAGGTAATATGCCCATGAGGAAATCCATTCATGTAGTTAAACTACTGCTCTTTGATCTACCACTCTTGGATAGAGACATGACAATGCTTTATCTCCACTGCATGCCAAGAAGGCAATGTATCCATGGCAACAGGGAACATGTCAGATGATAAATTGTCTGGCCCTATGGTGGTGAGCGCTCTTTGACTAGCGCAATGTTAAACCAAGGTTTGTTTTCCTCATGAGTCTTTACATATGTCTTCCTGCTGAGGATATAGCAAAGTTTTCAAAGACACTGAAGTGACATTTACTTATTCTTGTCTTAGTGCAGATATAATAATATATCTATAATTATATATATATCAAATTGTACTTACAGAAAGGTTTACTATAAATTACAACCTTGTTTTTAATATACATATTACATTTTGTAGTTATATAATTTAATGTTTTATATAATACAATGTAAATAAAAAAAGTTTTCAAATTAAAGTAATATATACACACACACTGTAAAAAAGTTGCTGCCTTAAATTTTTAAGTACAATCAACCTGTATGTTTAAATCATTTAAAATTAAATTACATTAAACTGACTTAAAAAAATTAGTTGAATCTTGTATAACATAAAAAAAGTTGAAAATTGATGACTTATTTTTGATAAACTTATTTTGACGAGTTAAAGCAATGTAAAAACATATGTTGTCATAACGTATTGATCATATTTTATTTTTTACAATGCACATACAATGCATTATTTCAAACTTTTTTTTTCTTTTTTGCATTTATGATGCATTTTGCAAACCATTGATCCCAGAGACTGATCTTAGGCTATGTTTACACAGAAACGATCTGAAGAGAAAACGCAAAAGTGTGTGAAATTCGATGTAGTACAGGGCTCCAGACTAACTTTTCCACTGGTTGCACTGGTGCTACCAACTTTCTCAGTTGGTCGCACCAACATATGATTTGGTCGCACCTTTTTTTTTTTTTGCTACATGCCATGGGATTAATCAATGCATGTCGATGAATAGTGGTTATAATGGACCAAGGCTAGCAAAGGCTTTCTGGGTTGCAGCAGAAATACCTGTAATATATTATATAAAATCATTTTTATATTTATACTATATATATTATATAGTATAAATATAATTATATTATAGATTACATTTTATTATATATTACGTTATATTATATTACATTTTTAACCCAACATTTGTGTTTGTCCATATTTGACCCAAATTTGAGTTTAAACAACCCAGCATTGTTTAGGAGTGTATAAATCTATCTATTTACATTTGAATTATATTATATCTATCTATCTATCTATCTATCTATCTATCTATCTATCTATCTATCTATCTATCTATCTATCTATCTATCTATCTATCTATCTATCTATCTATCTATCTATCTATCTATCTATCTATCTATCTATCTATCTATCTGCATCATCTTTCTATCTTTTTAAAAATCATTAAACATTCAAATGTTTGCATTACATTTTAAAAGATTAGAGTATTATAATACGCTGATACAGATTTTCCGTTATCAAAAGTTTATAGTTGTAACAAAAATCAGAAATCTCACACTCCTTACCTTCTGCATTTTATAATTATTTTCCTCTGTCGATCGATTCATCTAACCGCTGAAAAGACGTAGGAAGGGGCTCGGTATTTCGTAAGACCTTTTCATTTTTATATGCCTTAATTCCTGAATTCGTAATTGGCGCGTTTCACCATCAGTGTGCAATGCGCGTGACGTGTACGTTCGTCAATAAATAAACTGCACGTGTCTTGCGGAAGAACATTGTAGCCGGAGCTACTTCTCTCCGTTAATGTCTATGGCGAGTCACGCAGGCACTGGGCAACTCCGCAGCCGAGCCGAGCCCGGGATAAAATAGTCAGAATATAAACACTTATTATAAGCGTACCGTAGGGATTCAGGATAAGTCAAAAACACCGTTTGGAAAATGGATTCATGATGTACTCGTTCATTTTGAACATAAGTTACGGACTGCAGCAGCTGATACAACGGCGTTCTGTTGCGCGAGCGTCCACTCGCACAAATGCGACCACATACAATTTTAACTCGCACATTCTCAAAAAACGGTCGCATATGCGCCCAATTTGGTCGCAGTCTGGAACCCTGTAGTATGCACTCCAGGCGGCTAGGTGGCAATGTGAAGCACTGCCACACAACAACACCAAGTCCGCGCGCCTGCGTACAACCTTCACTGTCTAGCAGACTTTTGCGTTTTAGACGGGAACGCTACGGTGGAGCGTTTTTAAGATTTCCACTCTGGAGGGTGGTTTCACTTTTTTGCGTTTTTAAGCCCCAAAAACGTCGTCGCCAAACGAAAGGGACATCCGATAAAATATTTTTAAGTTTTTACCCGCGAGAACTTAAAGGAGAACTCCGGCGCAAAATGAACCTTTGGTCTAATAAAACATTGGTACCTAGTCAACCGTTCTCTGAGATTTGTTTTCATGATAATCGAATGTGAAGAGTTTTATCTCTAAAACCTGTTTCGCGTATAACGCTAGTAATGGGGGCATAAGTAAAAAGAAATCGCTAGTTTATACCACTAACAAGGCTCAAAATAGCCCCACACGAACACAGTAACATAATGAGGGTCTCTACATGCAAAACGAAGCATTGAGAACTTTGTAAGTGTACAGACCGTTTAATAAGAAGATAAAGATAAAGACAGTCCACTTCGTGTATACAGACAGGAGCCATCTTTGGAAAACAGTCTCGACTAATCAAACCACGAACGCCATTCATACAGTTCAGCTCACTTAGCACGTCGTTCGTGGTTTGATGTAGAGACCCTCATTATGTTACTGTGTTCGTGTGGGGCTATTTTGAGCCTTGTTAGTGGTATAAACTAGCGATTTCTTTTTACTTATTATGCCCCCATTACTAGCGTTATACGCGAAACAGTTTTTAGAGATAAAACTCTTTACATTCGATCATCATGAAAACAAATCTCAGAGAACGGTTAACTAGGTACCAATGTTTTATTAGACCAAAGGTTCATTTTGCGTCGAGTTCTCCTTTAAGTTCACTTAATTCCAGGTGTAAACAGTCAAACTTACATGAAGCTTTCAAACAACCTCAGCGGATTCATAAGTCAGATTCATAAGGTTTGCTTAAGCTTTTCTCCGGTTCATAATTCAGTACACCTCTGGCTGAGGGGCTTAAATAAGGTTATTCTTAGAGAAATGTAAGACTCGGACATGACTAAAGGCTGCGCCTCCCCCGATGTCAGATGAAGGATTAGTACGATGTATATTGACATGGGAGTCCGACTTGTCGGGCATATTGATAAGTGCATGCAGGATTAAAGCAGTCTGCGTGTTCCACCACATCTGATGACTAACCTTGATATTGTATATGATGTTTTAAAGAGACCATAACATTGATTTGCAGATGAAATTCAAAAGCATAGAAGCATCCTTTGTAGTCTTTGTAAAACTGGACAAAGAGTGAGAGAAACAGCGGACATGAGAGAACAAGAAAGTGAGAGAGAGAAAAGAAAGTAGCCTTGTATGACTTGATCTTGTTTTCATGTTATGCCTCCCACTGTGTCCTCTGCTAAACTATAGTTTATGGAGGCACTGGGGCTGTTCATCACTGTCAATGATGAACACATTAAGAAACTCAGCAGGGATCACCGGCTCATTTCCATACATTTACAGACACTGACCTGAGCTAAGCTGACAGTGTGTGCTGAGCATCTTCCTTCAGCCGTGCGTACACACACACACACACACACACACACACACACACACACACACACACACGAGCAGAGGATGACATCAGAAGCATTATCAGGGTACTTTTTTAAATGTCAAAATATATGAAAACATTCTTAAGTAACATCACACAATCAAGAGATTTTTTAATTTATATAGTACACCTACATGATGTGCACCACTTTATTTTTCACAAAATGTGATGTTTTATTGTAAAATAATTATTGCATTTTAATTTGAAACATTTTAAAACATTGATTGATTGATTGACTGATTGATTAAAGTTTCATGAATTCATTTGATTATCCCATTTTTGATGATACATTTGTTTAAAATTTAAAAGAAATTTAATCCAGAAAAATTTTAAACAGATTTCGAAAAAAATATTACTGTTAAAATGTTAATAAATTACTACATAACCTTGTAACATTCATGTGTGCAGACATGCTTTTTGGTGATTGAAATCAAATCATTAAAAAGAAAGCCAATAAAAAGGAGTAAAATAAAAAGGAATTTGGGAAACACAGATTTCATAGGGTCCTGCATGTTAAGATATAAAGTCACAATTATGTACTGACTTACATAGATATCACTAAATTGATCTAGGCTTCAGTTACAGCAATCAATATGATAATGATCAAACCGGCCTTAGACTTTAACAACTGTAGATCCCTAAACCTGTGAACACTCCCCTCAACAAGATTAATAACCATCTCTGCACAACACAAACACATATAAAACACCCTGAAAAAGACAGGGATTACATCTATGGTGATGTTTATAATACGCCAATCTCAGCCACAGCAATCTAATTTCAATACTGACATACTTTATGTGCATTTGAGTAGCACATCAATAACTCATCATATTTAGTTGGCAAACCTGCAATGAGAAACCAGGTAACCCTCCAAATGTCTAGCAGCTGAAATTCTTGTTTTGGCAGACTCTCTTAGATACAAAAACACACCCCGTATGAGTTCCAGTTTTTAATGTTGATATTATATGAGCAAGAATGCAATTTTTCTTGAATTTCCACACTTTATACAAACAAAAGTGTAATATTAAAGGGAACTTCTTATGCCCCTTTTTACAAGATGTAATATAAGTATCAGGTGTCCCCAGAATTCAGCTCAAAATACCCCACAGATCATTTATTATACCATGTTGTAAATGCATTTTTGAGTGGAAGGAGAAACATGCTGTTTTTGTGCATGTATCTTAAAATGTAAATGAGCTGCTGGTCCGCCCCCTTTCCAGAAGAGGGCGGAGCCTACAGCTTGTGCCTTGGATACTCTGTCAAAAACTAACAAAACATCTTTGATTACCTCTATCACGGTGACACTCACTCACGTGACGTTGCAGTTCTTTATCATCACAAAAGTTTATTATCAGCATGCGTTTTAAAGCCACATCAGTTTAAACTTATGATATATGGTTTTCTGTTCGCACACATTCGAAGTACGCGCACAGAAACCTGGATGTCAGGAGGAGCTTCCCGTGAGTATTAAATTAAGTTCTCTTTCATGTCTTTTTGCGCTTAAACTGTCAAATACACGCAAGGTTATGTCAAAAACACACAAAGTTCACAAACACAGTCGGTTATGGCTGCTGTATATGCGGTTAATATGAATCAAACAACAAAAGAAAAACAGAAAATCACTCACTGATCTTGATTAAATAACTTTAGTAGCTTTAATAAGAATACATGTATTACTTGAATGCTGCTGTTAAATGCTCTGGCGTTGAGATTAACATGGCGGACTATGTACGGCTCATTCAGGGCGGGGTCTATGCTAATTGGACGGAGTCCATCAGCAGTTGTGGGTGGGGCCTAAACATTTGTGACATCACAAAAGCTATAATCTGCAAACAGCTTGTTCTGAGACACTGCTTATGATTTATGTGGACTAAACAAAATAGGAGTGGGTGGATTTATGATCAAACACCATGTAAAAGCGAATTTTGCATAAATATAGGTCCTCTTTAAGTGATGTACATTTTAAACACAGTATTGTTTGCTTTATTTTGCAACAAAATAATAGTTCCAACAATAGCCACAGCAGCGCTCCAACACGCAGCTGTGTTTCGCTAGTGAACGTATCTGTGACTTTGTTTGGACAAATAGGAAGGAAGGAAGGAAGGAAGGTTATGTCAAAAAGAAAGGAAGGAAGGAAGGAAGGAAGGAAGGAAGGAAGGAAGGAAGGAAGGAAGGAAGGAAGGAAGGAAGGAAGGAAGGAAGGAAGGAAGGAAGGAAGGAAGGAAGGAAGGAAGGAAGGAAGGAAGGAAGGAAGGAAGGAAGGAAGGAAGGAAGGAAGGAAGGAAGGAAGGAAGGAAGGAAGGAAGGAAGGAAGGAAGGAAGGAAGGAAGGATGGATGGATGGATGGATGGATGGATGGATGGATGGATGGATGGATGGATGGATGGATGGATGGATGGATGGATGGATGGATGGATGGATGGATGGATGGATGGATGGATGGATGGATGGATGGATGGATGGATGGATGGATGGATGGATGGATGGATGGATGGATGGATGGATGGATGGATGGATGGATGGATGGATGGATGGATGGATGGATGGATTGATGGATGGATGGATGGATGGATGGATGGATGGATGGATGGATGGAATGAATGGAAATGAAATGAAAGAGACTTGCCACCACCTACTGGCAATTTTAGTTTAATATTTAAAAGTATCACTTCATTTTTACCATCATTTCATATTTCTATACTGAACATGTTTTATTTAAAACATCTCATGATATTTTTATGCCCATGCCAATGAGCTTGTGTCACTGCAATGCAAAGATGGCTTTTGTTGATAATGTATTTATTTGATTAAAATGATTGATTTAGTTATTTATTGATTTATTTATTGTATTAATAATTATAGTCATGGAATTTTAAGAATTTAATGACACACACATTTAATAGGGTTAGAAAAAAGGCTACTGAAAAACAATTTAAGGGGAGGGCAAATATAGTCCCTTATGTAAAAGGTATGACTGCAGTGTAAGTGGAAGAGAGGGATGTTATACGCAGAAGGATGTTAAATGCCTCAGGGGGTTCGGAACTCTAAAAAAGTTTGGGAACAACAAACTGAATGTGGATATATTTACGAAATCCTCACTCGGCTGGTTTGTGTCACCAAGGCCAGACAATTGGAAAGCAGAGAAGCAGAAAAATATGGTGATAGGCAACATGCATAAATAAATAACATAAAAGTTATTTACAAACATTTCCAAGTATAATTGTAAGTCTTATTAAATGCAGCATGATATACATTTGTGGTGTGGCCAGAGACAGGTCCACTCAACTAATAAATGAAGTGTAAACTCGTCCTGAGAACAATGCACTGCGGGAAAGACACCAGAGAGCATGAAACCTACCACAAATCATGGGCATTTCTTAAGAAAACACAGGGAGACTTTGAACTTGAACCTCAGACTGTGTCCCGCACCCTCAGATCCATCAATAGACTTCCTATGGGTCACTACAGTAACCCTTAACAGTGGGAAAGAGAGGTAAGGTTGTAGCGAAGCCTTCATTTCACATGGCAGGTGGGCGGAGGGTCGACAAGTAAATTACTTTCATTTATTCCCCTTTTAATTTGCTGCAACTTCAAGCCGATTTAATTAGCGCTCCAAGGGTCTGGTCATGTGATCGCTCTGTCCAGAACACTTGCTGCCGACTCTGGACCCACAGAGATCCCACAGAGATCCCACAGAGATCCCGAGCTCTAATTCATAGTGCCGTCAGGTCCAACTTTGCTCTCTGATCTCATCCGGAGGAGTCATATTCTCTCAATGTGTGTCTCACATCAAACACAAAGCGCAGATGCTGAGTGGATGTGTGTGTTTGCAGGAAAACATCGAACATGTGCAACAGCATGTGTAAGATTGCTTGCTGAGGGGGTGAGATGGAGAGGTAAAAGCGACCGATAGAGCACTTATGGTGTGTTTAAAGGATTAGTTCACTTCAGAATTAAAATTTCACCACCACGTCATCCAAGATGTTCATGCCTTTCTTTCTTCAGTCGAAAAGACATTAAGGTTTTTGAGGAAAACATTCCAGGATTGTTCTCCATATAGTGACTTCAATGGGGTCCAAATGGGTCGAAGGTCCAGATGTCAGTTTCAGTGCAGCTTCAAAGTCTCGACACAATCCCAGCCGAGGAATAAGAGTCTTATTTAGACAAACCATCACTCATATAAAAAAAAAAATATATATATATATATATATACTTTTTAACAACAAATCAAATGCACTACGATGCGCCACACATTACGTAATCTCGCTGAAAGGTCACGCGTGTTCCGGTTCAAAAAGGTAGGGTGATAAACTCCATCTTATTTTTCTCCTCCAACTTCAAAATCAACCGACATCGTTGTTTTACCTTTTATTTTTATTTATTTTTTGTAAAGACTTAGTCTTTGCACGATCACTTTGTAAACACTATACCTTCCGTGACCTTTCAACGTGATTACGTAATGGGATGGGATTACATGCCTGTTTATTGCGATTAAAATTGCAATAAGCTACATATTTTACTATGATTATGGTTACTACGATTGTGAGCTTAATCGCATCAATACAAAAAAGTATTGTGTTTACAACATGAGCTAAACTTTAATTGCAATATTGCCTAAATCTCATTGCATTATGAGGGTGCATGTAAACATAGTGGATGTTTTACACGCTCACTGCTCATGGTGTGACTGTCACAGCTGTTACTCTTACTGTTACACAAGTTACATGTCTGTTTCTGTGTATGTCGGCATGTTGACTCGACTCTCGCTGTGCTGTCAGGACTCGGGACTGCTAACGCTCCAGCAGAGAGAGAGGAGAGTAAACCAAGGATATGTGGTTCAGGGTTATGCAAATAGATTTTGGAATTAGCCCTGATTTTAACCCAAGGTTTTCAATGTCCTTGGTCAACATATTAAAACATTCAGTTTATGACTGCTAAATTTCACTCTTCAGATAAACTTTAAAATAATAATAATTATCCGAGATCATCATACGTTTTTTTTTAATAAATCAATTTCAATTAATGTCAATAAATTTTAATCACTGAAAAAAAATTTGGAGTGGAAAAAAAGCTAGGCAACTTTTTTCACTCAGAAAATGCTAGTAAATTTACAACGATTTGCCAAGTAAAAACCTAAACATATTTATCAGTAGCTTTAATTAGAAATATTAAATGTACTTGGAATTTGGAATTAAGTAAACTTTACTTAACCTAGTCAAGTGAACGTAACAAAGAAAATAATAAATTTTAACTTGGCTAGTAAAAGGTTGAGTAATATCAATTTAGTTGAAATTTCCTTTGCATTACATTTCACTCAAACAATAATATTGAATAATACCAGTATGTGCTTTACTTAGAGCTTCTAAGTACTTTATACTACATCATGTCAGATGTTAAACATCATGTGAATGCAAAGACCTCAATACTTGGTAGACAATACACAATGACGGTAACATTTGATGGGTCGTTTTTGTGTTTGATTGTGTCATTTTGAGCAGAAAATTTACTCAATGACACAAAATGGCAAGTTACTATAACCCTAACAACAAAAGCAATGATAAAACAGTGTAAATACAGCTGGAAACCAGTGAAAAATCATCCTCATTAATTATTCAAGGTCCAGTGCATGATGGGAACCCCAGTATCAGAAAAGTTGAGTAATTTTTACTTAATTTTATTAAGTTGATATTTACGCTTTCATTTCTACTCGCTTGAATTAAGTACTGATATGGAATTTACTTAGTTGTTTTTAAATTCTTGCCTGAACTAACTTTTTCATGTAAATTACATTGTTTTTTATCCAGTAGTATTTACTTCACCACAAAATCATTTTTTACAGTGTTGTAGGGATGCACAGATATTTAAATTTAGACTGATATTGTTATTTTCATATTATGGCAGTTGGTTTAAATGGTTTAAAAACTAAAATCAGTGGTGTTATATGAATTATAGGCATCACTAAATTATAATGTACAGCATGAAAAAAAAAGGATGTTTATTTTGAGATTTGATGTGTTAAATAAAATATTTATCTAGTTTCAGTGTTATAAAACTAGATACACTTTAAGTGAGTGTTGGATGAAGGCAAAGGTGTAAAATGTATGTAAATGTAAAAATAGAGAAAATGAGCATGCACAATTAAATATCCAACATCAGCCAACATTAATTAAAAAATAAAACCTCTAATATCAGCCAATGAGGTACGACATGGTCACTTTAGCTATTATCGCATCGGAAGTCAAGACAGAACCAACAAACACTTATGAAATGAAAATAAACAGGAAAAGTGGAACCCTACAAACCTGAATAAAATCCACAATAAGCCTGCTCTGAAAACTGTGTATTTGCATCTCAATGACTGAAAGTGATTTAAAGTGTCTGTGAACTCTAGCAGGATCTGTTCTTGTGTCTGAGCTGTGCTGACACACACAGATGAGCTGATTTACTTCACATGTTGACCGCTTGACTATACTGCTCGGTCAGATATAGATCCAGTGGTCATCCAGATTCAGGGTGGCTTCGAATGCTGACCAACAACATCATCCTGTATTATAATAGCATTTAAGTGACAGCAACTACAGGAAAACAGCAGCAGACAGGCTTGGAGTCTGAAATAAATGACATCTTTAATCTGTCGTTTGATCTAATCTTGCACTATTGATCTTTTGAGAGGCATTACAGAATTTAACACATTCAATCTCTGCTGAATGCAAGCAGATATTACACTAGTGGGAGATGTGGAGAAACACAATGAGGGAGATAAAGGGCTAAAACACACTAAAAATCGAAACCTCAACTTTCCTCCCGCACGAGCCTTTTTTTAAACATAGATTCAGATATTTCTTTACAGTGGCATCTTCATAAGTTGCATGTAAGAAACAAGATTTCTATTCACAGTTTATACTCTATATGCACAATTTGTAGACGTCAGTAAGACTCTAGGGTGAATTTGGAAAGCAGGCAGAGAGCAAATCTAATTTTAAAATGTTTGTGTGCAGTCTCTATTAAACACAGCAGCAATAAATCATCAAATGATGATCAAATAATAGAGCAGAGCGCTGTAACAAGCATATATACAGATGCATAACTCTACATTTACATGACGAACTGTCATCAGAAACTTTGGAGAGTCAAGATAACAAGAACACTGTTTATGAAGATACTGATATTCAGAAGGAACACCCTCAATTCTTGTCCAAAAAACAAATCTATGTATTCTCTATGCAGAGTACAAAGTGCTGATTTTTAAGAATTATCTTATTTTTATCACCCAAAAGGTCAGAATCGAAATAGAAGGCATTGTTTTGCTAAATGCGTGAGACTGTCCTATATAAGAGAGCATAGGAACTCAACACAAACGGTTTCTTCCATTTTAACAACTCTAGTCCGCTCACATCAGAATCGTTTAGGATTAACCGTGGCAGACAGCGGAGTGAGTTTGCTTAAAGTCAGCAAAATCTCACAAAAATATACAATAGCAAGCTGCAAAAGCAGCCAAAAATGTTTCTATAGAGTCAAATTAAGTACATTCAGTGCAAATGTAATATGGCTCATCATTCTCATGTGTTGAGCATAATGTAAACTTTAACTTACTCATGCCAGAGGGACCCAAAGTCAAACTCCACACACGTATTTAAAGAGCCAAGACCCAGATAAGGAGAATAATTAGCTTTGGCAGAGCAGGAACTTCCTTTTAGCAAGTCAAATTACACAGTCTCCCCCCAACCGTTTATTTGTTGTGAAAATCCAATTCCTCGCTAATTTTGGGCCTACTTGACTTTCATGAG
This sequence comes from Rhinichthys klamathensis goyatoka, assembly GCF_029890125.1. NCBI lineage: Eukaryota > Metazoa > Chordata > Actinopteri > Cypriniformes > Leuciscidae > Rhinichthys > Rhinichthys klamathensis. The sequence continues at coordinate 21,917 of NW_026607476.1, forward strand.
CACATTCTTATAAATGTTTAAAAAAGCGTCTGAATTTGATACACAGGATTCTAGATGAAAGACAAAATTAAAGTCTCAGCGGGACAAACGCCTAAGCCTAAACAAACCAATTCATAACAACATATGTGCATGAATGAATGAATGAATCTTAAAAAAGATAATCTGGTCAGTCATATTTTTAATGAAAAATTGCACCCTTTATGTAAGTCTCTCAAAAAGCCTGCTTTTACTTTATAGTTTGTTTAGTAGAAAACAATGTTTAAAAGTAAAGACAGGATTTAAGCTTAACCTTAGACATCATCATCATCTATAATGCAAACTGACGGAAAACCCAAAGGGCAGGTATAATGCGCATCAAAAGGTCACATCCATTAAATCCAGATATTGTTGCTTAAAGATTTTTCTTTCTCTTTTTAGTAAAATAAATAAATAATTGGTAACGCTTCCTTTCACAGTACAGTACTTACGTGTACTTACAGTGTACTTACCTAGAAAGTACTGGCTAATATATGGTAAGTACATGGGTTAGGGGTAGGTTTAGGGGTAGGTTCAGGGTTAGTACCTATATTACCCAGTAATTATAATTACTATAATAAGTACATAGTAAGTACATGGGTAACAGGACTGTAAAAGGAAGCGTTACCAAAAAATTCTGCATGCTTACTGGCTATTGGAAATTTGAACCAATATAAGGAGAAAAAAAAACGGTAACACTTTACAATACGGTTCATTAGTTAACATTAGTTAATGTATTAACTAACAATGAGCAATACATTTGTTTTACGATATTAGTTAATCTTTGCTAATGTTAGTTAATAAAAATCCAGCTGTTCATTGTTCACGTTAGTTCACAGTGCATTAACTAATGTTAACAAATACAACCTTTGATTTTAATAATGTATTAGTAAATGTTTAAATTAAGATTAACTATGATTAATAAATACTATTGTTCATTCTTAGTTCATGTTAACTAATGAACATTATTGTAAAGTGTTACCAAAAAAACAATATCAGTACATCTATGAATGAAAAAAAAAATGAAAAAAAAAGACCACTCTTAAAGGGTTTAGGTCATACTGCAGTGGTTCATCACCATTAAAATCAAAATCGACAATTCTTGGGGTTTTTTATGGAATATTGCAGCATTTATTATAAATGATTTATCCATGCACATCATTATTTAAATTCATGTCCCATCATAACTTCCCCGTCCTCTTGCAGCAACATCTCTTCTGTTAAGCAACCTGTCACTCACTTGAGATCCACCAATAGCAAACCACAACCATCCAATCAATTCCTCATGGACAAAATCAAGCCCCGCCCCTAAGATCAGTGCAACTCCCATTTCATGCCAACTTTAATGTAACACCCTTTGATCCACTAACCTGCATTGTACATAGTGGGGAAAAAAGTCACAACACCGGACTCAAATCAGTAAAGAGATCTTGTGCAGCAACATTAGCAGTCAGGCTGGAGCATGAGGAGACTCACAGAGCCAACAGAACCTTGCATTACGCATTTAATTAAACTCCAGCCTGGTGACATCCTGCATTAGTCAGGCTGTCGAGATGCCACCCAGATAAATGAGCTGTGGATTTTTGAAACTTTGTTCATGATAACTTCTCATTTATACTCAGAGTAATTAATGCTGGCATTCAGCGCACGGGAGCCACTAATTACAGCACTGCCTCTTACACACACATGATGACAAATGTGCTCTCAAACACTCGCAAAACTCACGCACAATTCATTATCTCTCTTAACACTGAAGAAGAAGACACAGCCACATTTTAGGAATGGGTTAAAGATGTTCTATTACATCTTTAAAGAGTTAAAGAGCTGCTTTACAAACATGCTGATGCCTTTGCCTTGTTGAATAATCTTGTGGTCCATCAAGCATATAAAGACGTTTCTTTTAGTGGAATGAACATTTCAACACTTACGTACAACAAAGTCATTCTGATTCTGCTTGATTCGTGTTTCTTGTGTCTCTGGTGTAAATGCAGCTATCGCTGATGTAACGAGACAGGGAAAATGTGTGGGAATCTGGATATTTCCATTGGTTTAGTGAATTGAAATATGTAATTATTTATATAATTTAAATTATTTTAGCTGAGAGAGAATTTCTTCCATTTGCAAGGAAAAACTGGCATCATGAAATGATAAATCTAACACTGGATCATTATTATCAAATCATTGTAAATAAATCGAATTGGAATCTAATCAAGAAGATTAGAACATATTTAGGGAATGGGAATTATATAATGTCTTTATACTGCAAACACAAATTCGCAATTCAAACCGATCTGCAGATATGTTAGCTGGATGGTTTGATTTTATTATCTTTATAATAAGCTGGAAGGGGCGAATTTTAACAAGCTGTATCCACAATCAATCTGGAGCACAGTCTTCTTTCAGCCGACCTGATTTTAATTATCACATTCTGCGTGAAAGACCAGTTACACTTTACAGGGAGCAATGAGGGGAAAGGGCTGTGGAGACTAAATCTGACACAGGAAATTAACTCCTTATATGAGTGGAGACCCATGACTGAAAAGATGTCGCTTAATAGCTTAATTGCATGACAAATTGGTATTTGCTGCAACAAAAAAAAGAGGGTTTGGTTTCATTGTGAAATCATAATTGAAAGGATGATAAATAGCACTGGAAATTTGAGTCAACAGTTGTAGATAAATGTCCGGGACAGTGTCTCCTTTTACAACCAAACCCCGGCATTGTCAGTCCACTATTTATTAGCTAAGCTCACAAATGTCAAATCTATATACTGTGCAGTGTCACTAGCGCTTACTAGTCGTTTTTCACCGCTGCGATCATGGCCTCTGGAATCCCAGATAAACGGGTCATCATCTCATCCGGGGCCGGCTCCTTCATCTCTGAGGTCAAAGAGCTTATTACCTCTCGAGAGCTTTATAAATAACAGTACTCCAAAAGAAACAAATAAATAAATAACAAGAAAGAAAAATACTGCTGAAGAATGAGTAGACTTCTCTCTCCAAAAAGTATCAATTTTTTCTACTCATGATGACCTTCCACAAAATTATTGCAGTCAGTAGTAAAGTGACATACACTGTAAAAATGTTTTGTAGGGTAACAAAATATATATATTTCATTCTAGATTATGACGTCAGGAGGCCCTGAGCACGAACACCACCTCACATGTGCTTACAATTTATTATTTGGTCTTTTGGAGAACCGTATACGCCTACACAGGCGCACTCAGGTTTATATAATACATTTTATTCTTTTAATGGCAATTTACTGTAGAAAAAAAACCCCTGCTTTATATCATTCAAAAAGAAATGGAGCTTTATGTTGTATGTTTCAATATCTTTATGTAGATCTACATTAAAGCGAATCTGAAATCTCAATACTGCCTAAATTTGCATACTGTCATGTAGGCCTTCTGAATTAAACGAGGAACTTTGTAAAGTTGTTCGCTTGCTATTTATTTACCGAGTATCGCGTTTATTCCGGACGCAGATAATGACTTCCGGTCACTTTGATGTCCGCGTGAACTCTCGTTTTCTGTCACGCTTGCAGTGTTTGTTCGCTTGTTGAAACGAAGCGATTTAGTTTTCACCGTGTAAAAAAAAAACCCACATGAATTATGACATCTGTATCATACAGGATTTAATGACACTAGTACGAGAGACCGAACAACTGAACACAACACATGTTGTGTTATTTACGTTCATCACAACAAACTCAATCCACACCACAAGAGCATATGTTAAAACACACAAGCAACTATATAAACCGCATCACAAACACTTTAGCTAATTAAAATAAAAGAGTAACTGTTGCCTCACCTGATTTGCTTCCGTCCAAGAAGAGTGTGTTCCTCAACGCCATTAAAGATACGTTTTCTCTCCAGCTGGCGTTGTATGTCCATTTAAAGCAAACGAGGCTATTTTCCTTTTAATAGATCCGCTTGGCTGTGGTTTTATTGTGTATATGGTGAATTGTTTTAAACTTGCTGGCTTGCTTTGTCTATTCATGTTCCCTCACCTGAGTGCTGAGCAATATTTCGTTTGTTTTATTATTTGGCAATTAATGCAATATCTGCCAAATCAACAAAAATATAAATGTGCATTGTTTGCTTATCAGCGCACACTGCAGTTTTATTTTATTTTATTTATTCATGTGCAAATTAAAATAACTTCCCCTCTCTCTTGCAGCCACATCTTCTCATTGATGACGTGTTTACTGCCGCGAGGGCGGGGCAACCTGTCACTCAAATGAGATCAACCAAAGGCAAACCACAACCATCCAATCAATTCCCAAAAAATATGGACAAAATTTGCAATACATTTTTTCTTGTTCCAGAAGCCATGTCACTCAGATATACTTCACAATAGGGAAGAAAAGACTAGCGCAACTTCCTTTTAATGCTGACTTTAACAGTTAGAAAGGGTAGTTTGTTTTTTACAGTGTAGTGGCTCCTTTAAAAAAAAAAAAAGAAAAAAAAGTGTAAATTGAATTGGAAGCTGGTTACCTTTCATCAGTCCTCTTCTGTCTAGTGTGCCATATAGAGCCTAGCAGTGTGACGCCTGTCGTTCAGTGTCTGTGAGTTCAGGGCGAGTCGGGTCACTTATAAATCATTAATGTGGCTTCTTCAGATGTCTCTGTCTCTGGGGACGACGTGGCCGCTGGTGATTTGTGACATTAGAGCAATGAGCATCCTCAGATTCTCCTTCCTCTATATCACAAGACAACCTGAGCTGGAGCGAATCTCAAAGACAGTGACCCGCTGTCACAGAGCTATCTACTGGTTAATTGCACGCTTTGATAAGCCTGTATCAATAAAACGGCGACTAACCTCAAGGAATTAAGATAAGAGCTATTCTTAAAGTGTTTGTGCTGTTATCGGACGAGCAGAATTATTTTAGTCAAAAACAGAGCAAATAAAATTATAAAAGATCAGCAGGCATGATTTAGTTTTAGTGTTTTCCCCATTCGCTTCAGAGTGATGTAACCGTTGCACTGCAGTATTATTTATGCTATTCCTTTTTAAGAAATTGGTTATTAGTTATGAATATGAGCCGCTACCCACTGTCTTGTTTTGCTGTGTTATTGTGAATTTAATGCATTGCATACATCTTTAATGTGACAAGATTTTGTCATGTGATTTTGTCTGGTCAAATGAACCCATGCATGTAAGCAGGGCCTAAAATTAACGCTCGCAAAGTGCCAAATGTGAGTTGATCATTGTTGGCTAGTATGTGAAAGTGTCAATCACCAGTTGGCTGGTAACATTTTTATGTTACCAGTTTTTTTATGTTTTATGTTTACAGTATTCTAACAATGCAATGTTGTGAGAACATGAACGTGAACGAACGTGAACGACGCTCGGGAC
>NW_026607477.1:0-26586 GCF_029890125.1 Rhinichthys klamathensis goyatoka
GGAGTTTCGTGAAAATAATGTATTCTTTGTGCTGTGTTATTGGTCATGATAGGCAGTACCTCGATCGCAGCTTTATCTTTTTCACATGGTGAATCTTGACCACAGCATTGTGGGGGATATAATAACTTCTTCATTACAAAGGTGGAATTTGTGAAGTCATCATAGCCTTTGTATCCACAGCATTTCAGCTAAAATTTGTAAAAATGAACATTGTAATTTAGAAGATACACAGCTGCCTGACATGTATGAGTGTCTTACCTTGGTCATAGTTTTATTCCAAATGCTAGTGATCGACGAGTCTTGATCATAGTTGGTCTGAAGGCTTGTAACGAGTTTGCTCTTCAAGCCACTCAAGGACTTTTCTTTCTGTTAACGAGAAAATGAAGCATTTGAATAGAGACGTTCCTTATGGGAACATAATACACAAGACAGTTGCCCATGCATTTTTTTGTTTACCAGAACATTCACAGACAGTTCGTTTTTGGCATTAATAGCTAGCTAACATTAGCGTACGTTCTTCCCTTGGGTTTTAGGTTTCGGGAAGGAATATGACAAAAATACAAAATAACAACCCCCAGTATGTGTTTAAACACAATATGTGTTTGTCTCCTTGATTCACAATCACAATATAAAATTTTTCCAGCCTTCATTGAAAATTGTGTCTCATATTGCTCTCACCACAGAATTGGGGAGGAGGATAAACACTGCCATGGTGGCCTGGAGGATGAAGACGATGAGCACAATGATGAAAAACTGAAAAAGAACAGACAAATTAAAAGACAAATATACTTTTTTTTTCTTAAAATTGTCAGTCAGAAAAATGGCTTGACACTTTAAAACACTCACGACCAAGAGCACCCATCTTTTTTTCTTCAGAGTGCCCAAACAACCAATCACACCCATCAGAGCGAGGACGCCCCCCAGAGCGATCAGCGTCGGGCCGCCCATCGACATGATCGTGATAAGAGTATCAACATCAACTGTTTTAAACAAGTCAGTCTTGCTCTTCATTTGTGACCATATACCGAGTCCTACAGTCGCACCTCCACTCATCTACAGTGTGTGAAAGAGAGAAAGAAATCGTTTATTCAGAAGTCTTCATTCATTCATCATCCATATTGTTTAAAAATATAAAATATATCCCCAATATGGTCTCTCCATTAAATCGACCATTAAATTCCCACCGTACTTACAGTGAGGAAGCAGTAGAAGGTGGAAGCCAGCTTTAAACACCCTGTCACCTTCATGATTTTGTTTTTGTTGGTCTGTGGTAAAAAAAAAAAAAGAAGTGTCAGTTCAGTCAAAATTGTTTTAAAGTTTAGAAACCTTCACAGATAGAACGATTATAGAATGTTATTACAACAGATTTAGCCGAGTCCTTTGCATTTTAGATACATTTTGTATTGCTACCACACATGTTATTGCCTCCAGATGACATTTACCGTACATTCACACAGCAGCAGAATACTGTCCTGTATTCGCATACGATCACGTTCACACACAGTACGGTTATTTACAGGAGTGACAACCGCATTCCCACACCAGTAGTTTTCATTCCTTTTGGGCGGGTTTGAGTCGGTTTTGGGCTGGACATTTTTCTGGTACCTGGCAATCCTGGGCGGTTGGGCAAAATCTGGGGTGTTTTGGGGTCATTTTTGGCGGTTTTCTAACATCTACATTTTATAGTCTAATTGGTTAATAAACAAAACTCAAGTGTGCATTTACTCTATTAAATCAGTCATGGTGACTTTACTAAACAAAGGCCCACCGCAGAGTCGGCTGGCGTTGGTGTGGACGTCGCGATGGGTAAGTGGAGCAGTATTCGCCACATGCCCTTTGTCTTCCTTTTGACATTTCAGTCTGTGATTATGTTTTACAAGAGTTCTTCCTCCTTGGCACCAATTCAGCCATCTTTTAAGGTTTGATAGTTGAATAAGAAATCTCAGTTCCCCTCCATTAATCAGAAACTAATTTACAAGAACATCTGATAGTTTAGTTTAGCACATTCAAATTGTTAATTTTCAGTTCGGCTCAGCTTTACCCCAAGTCAGAACTATCTCTCATTTACCTTTTTTAAGCTATTCCCCTGGTGTTCTTTATATTTTCTAAGGGGGATTTCTGATCATCATTAGGGTAATTGACATGAGAAGTCAATCAGTGTCCTTCAGTGATTTTACACATCAGAAACTAATTCTAACACAAAAGAAAAAAAAAGGGAACTCTCACCTTATAGGATCCAAACTTTTTGTACAGACAGAAAGACATACTCACATCAACGGGATGCGGCTCGACGGATCTTCAGCAGTCTCCAACAGGTCCAGATGATACTAGAATAGATGTGTTTGTTCCAGCAGCTCTTAAACATTCTCACCACATCCACCCTCATCGAGTTTTTATTCTCATGCCATGCATTTCACACCAACACACATTTCTCCTAGAAGTGTTAAGTGCTCACCACCAACAATGAACAAGGTTCATGCAAAGGAAATGCTGTTGCACTCACAGTAACCACAAAGGTAGGCTACTAAAGAAAGAGGGGCAAAGACGAGACGTCACCATTTTGATGTCCGCATCAAATTAAATTTACAAAAGTAATTTTAAATGCAAGTAAAGTGTCTACTTTAATATTTCAAGTAACTTTTGTGGACGTTTTAGCGTAATGGTCCGGACTTTGATTTTTCAATTACATCTTTAAATACAACTATAAAATACCAAGTTAAAAATTATATTTGTTTTCTTGGCATAAGTGTTGGCTGTGTAATATTAAAAGGACCATGTCTTATTATTATTTTTAAAGTATTTATATAACCAAGGGACTTTTGTCCCCAAAATACAGTTTGTAAGAGATCATTTACTGTAACAGGATCAAGAAGCCATTCTAAAATCATATAAAAAGCAGATAGTTATTCGACAGTCTGTGACATCATCAAATGGCACCCTAAAGACCGTGTGGTGCTGCAGAAAAGTGAATTTATTGCTCTTAAATATTTGTTAAATCCACCTTTTTTATGGTGTAGTAGCTATAAAAAAATGCTAGAAACACCCTTTTCGTCTTTAACCCAAAAACAGGCAGGTCAACAGCAAATGTAGATAAAAGGACTGTATTCTTCATCTGGTCAATGTGAAACAATAAATGATTTACTTGATGTATGTGAACTATTAGGAGTGATCATCAGAAGGACATGTATCTGTGATCTCTCACATTTGCGCATGCAAGCAGACACAGATATACAGGAGCCCCAACAGGTATTTGGTCACCTAAGGCACAATAAATAATGCACTTGCATAATATCTCAATAAAATCAAACTGCTAGAGGATAAATATCATTAAACATCGATCAGGAGACGACACAGGTAAACTTAAGTGTGGTGTGTAGGGGAAAAGTCTACCACAAACTACACTGAAGGACACATGCATCATTTGTTGCTACCTGGTTTGGTATTTTGGATATGTGATTAAATAAAAAAACATTTTAAGAGTCCAATTTTTTTTAATTAATAACAATAAAGCATATACACACATATATATACACACACATACATACATATATATATATATACACACACACACATATATATATATATACCGGTATATATATATATATAACACACACACACACACACACACACACACACACACACACACACACACACAAACACACACATATCGTCACCTGCCTAAAATAATTGCCTAAGTCATTTGAAAATGAAATATATATATATATACACACATGTATATATATATGTGTGTGTGTGTGTGTGTATATGCTTTATTGTTATTAATGTGTTATGACGTGTGTTGTTTGTGTGTGTATATATATATATATATATATATATATATACAAACGTGTGTGTCTGTGTTTGGGAAAAGAAAAAAATGGACAAGCCAAACAAGGCAAAATATTCAGTGGTCTTTTAATGGTTTTAACCTTTTTAATCACAAATCGCTGGTCAGGAAATTAGCAAGAATTGCACAAATACTGTAGATAAAGTAAGTTGGCACAGAATAGCTTTCTTCACCTTGCAGACAGCTTTTTACAGGAAGAAGAGTCAGTGTTGTTCCACTCAATGCTGATGGATTAAAAAAGTTCATGAGTAGTTGAAAAACGTCTCCCAGTTCGTTTGAGTTTAACGTGAGACCAAATATTCACTATAGGATTCAGATCTAGACAAAACATGAGTCTGATGATGGACTCGTTCTCAAGACACTTCTTGGTTGTCTTTGCAGTTTGGGCAGGAGCATTGACTTATTGAAAAATGACACATCTTCCTCGATGCTTCAGAGAGATAGAGATGCAGTAGAGATACAGTTATTATTATTATTTCTCAGCAGATTTTCAAAGACACCGCTCTTGAGCATCACCATGCAACTCTTGTTTCATTGTGATTCATTGCTCCACACACAACTTCCCATATTCTTGATTTAGTCTGATGTTTTTCTGAGACAGCAATGGCTTTTTAAACAGTATATTTGCTTAAATTTTGCTATTTTTTTGGCCCAGGAGTGTGTGTGTGTGTGTGTATTATTAACTTTTCGTAACCTATTTTCAACCATTTGTGTGACTTTAGTTAACTTTCCTGACCTAAGCATGACCCTTTACTGACTAGAATCCAGGTTTAGTCACAGGATCAAGTGATTAGTAATTTCAGGGTCTCTTTTAGTGTCCACAGCGAAGCAAATTTATTGCATTCAAAGCAAATGCCAAAGACAAATATAATATGAGTTGAGGACATACTTTAAACAAATAACAAAAACTATGAAGTTTGAATATCATATTGACTGGATATTTCCAGAGCAGTCCTAAAATGTTTCATCACCTATATTAAAGTAAAACATAACCTTGCATCCATTAAAATAATCCATATACATTTCAAAGCTACTTCACAATGACAATTTTTTTCTGAGCATGATGTAAACAGACACTGGTGTAGTTTGAAACGGTTGAAACTTTGGCATGTGAATTTCTAAATCCTGCTCTGCGGTTTCATGCAGTGTTTTCCCAGCTTTTCTCATCACAGTTCAGTGTATTAGCAGCCACACATCCCGCAAAGGGAAACCCGTCCCATTTCATTCAATCCCTGAGGGGCCTGTTCATGTAACTGAAGTGTTGATTATTCATTTTAAAGGGCTTATGCTGGATTCTTACTGCTTGGTTGGCATTTCATACTAGGTATATATTGGCTTGAAAGAGTTTTTCTTCTGGTGTACGTGTGAGTAAGAGAGAGAGAGGGAGTGTGTGCATGTGTGTGTGAATGTTTGCCTTCAAGTATGGAGTGTTTGTTGAGAGAGGATCATTAACATCCACAGCCGCTCTGTCCATCAGGGGGCGTGTCTTGCAGAATTGGGCCTTTGTGATTGGTTAATATGCTGGGGTCTCCGTCCAAGCTCTCGTTCATTTTGTCGCAGATGATGTCGACCAGCCGCTCAAACACCTGCTTAACGTTAATGTTATCCTTTGCACTTGCCTCGAAAAACTGGAAGCCTGCAAACAGACGGCAGAGAAAGAGAGAAACAGAAGAGGAGACAGCTCGAGTTATACACAAAATATGAAATGTGAAATAAAATCAGATTTGAATAAAACTGTATGGTTTATTAATCTAAAAATATAATTTTTACAAGCAGAATAAAAACATTCTACACATATAATTAGTGGCCAGCTGATATTTGGCATTAAGTTTTCTGTTTGGCCGTTTAAGAATCTAATGTGGGACTTTTATTTTGACAGACGCACAGGAGCTTCCCATTCTCCATCTTCACTAGTTTACTGCTTGTGCTTTTGTTTAAAGTCACCATGAAATCAAAATGAACTATTCTTATTTTTTGATGAAATACTGTAGAAAAATTCAGTTTCATTCCGACATCAACAGTTCAAATAAACGAAACGCAAATGCTATACTACTTTTTCCCCCATATACTGTCAGATATAAGCTTTTATATCATTTAAACAATTTTTTTACATATCTAATAAATATTAAATGCCAACAAACATCTGCAAATCCAGCCGTTAGATCTTCTAGTCACTCACTAACCTAGTGTTACAAAATCAATGTCAGCAAGTATAATGTGTTTATTTTATGTACTGTATATATATACACTATATATACACACACACTGCCCTTCGCTGTTTGGATTTAAATGCAAATGCTTAAGAATCAATGATTGGATCATTATTGCAGTGATTATTATTTCTAGCATGTTATATGTTTGGCTAATTGATGGAGTGTGTACCAAAAACTGATGTACCTCATAACATCACAACATTTATTTCCATCAAGAGATGCATACATTTTTGGTCAAGATCTTGTATTGACAATGCAAGAGTCCAGCACTCTGTAAAGTCTCCTCCAGCACATCCCAAAGACTTTCAATGAATTTAAGATCTGGACTCAAGAGGAGCCGATTTGATCCGAGCCTGATGAATCTTGACATTGTCATCCTGGAATATGAACATGATGTGTCTTTCATCATGTTTGTTTAAGAAATGAAAAGCTTCACACTCCATCAATTAGGGTTAGAAGAACTGTTGCCAAACATATAACATGCTAGAAACATAAAAATGACTGCAGTTATGTATGTGTGTGTGTTTTATATCCTCCATCCAATCTATAATAGTCATCCACTACATATAATGTCATAACTCATATCTAACATCTATTGAGCAATAAATGTCAGTATACACCCTCTGAGCAACACATTTGCTTTCGGTACTTTGAAAGGCCTGCATCATTCATAGCATTTCGTCCTGTCTTTTCTTCTGTCCAAATAAGGCTGTGTAGCACAGAGGAAACTCAGAGGGTGACGTGCCCTGCGCAGGGTCCAAAATTAACACTCGCCAAGCACCGAAGGAGAGTAGAACTTGGCTTTAAAATGGTTCGCCTCCAAAACATACAATTCTGTCATTATGCAAGTTAACAAGCCATTCCAAATCTGTATGATTTCTTTTTTATGTGAAAAAAGAAAAATGTATTTGTTTTTTCAGAATATCCATGCAACTAAATGTCATATAATGGAAGTGGATGGGGACTGGAACTACAAAAGGACAAGAAAGGTACATATTATAAAAGCAGCATTTACAGCTATATAAAAAATAATGCATAATGGCATAGCAAGTTAGAAATTATTTTTCAGCCAGTAAAATTCACCCATGATTGGGAGGGATTGCAAACAAAACATAACTGACCCGATCGGTAAGCCCCGCCCCCCTTAGTTACTGTTACTATCTCGGACAAACAAACAGAGGTTACTGCGCAAATCTTATCATACTTTTAAACGCTCTGGCGAACGCATGCACAGTACGGTGATTCAATACATGAATACCCATGCCCATCCTCTCAGGATACCTGGAATCAGTGTTACAAGTACCCTAGGCACATGGTTTTACCATTTTTGTAGCATAAACACCATAAAACTGATGAGAGCTTTGGATGTTTCTCTATGGCGCTGAAACCTAAAGATGTCCGGCCCCTCGCAACTGAAACTGCCATTGGCTCATCTGAGTTCGAGGGGAGGGGCTTACCGATAGGTCAATTCTAGACCCTTGCATGCTCAAGTCTTTATATACAGGCTTGTGTGGGTGTGTGTGTGTGTCTAATGCTTTCTTTTGTCGCGTAACATGCCTAGCTCATTAGCCAGTCTTTGCCCGTCCTCTCTGGCCACCAGCCTGTCGTCCTCCAGATCACATTTGTTCCCCACCAGAATCACCTGAGCGTTGTCCCACGAGTACGTTTTAATCTGAGTTGCCCTGAAAAAAAAACACACACACACACACACACACTTTTGAACTGACATGCTCATGAGTGTCCTCTTTGTGGCCGTTATAAAATGTGTGGCACTTCAACAAGAAACACACAACATTTCAATCACTCTCACTTTGAGTTACTACCTAGAGACATAGCAGATTGGTATTAAATAAAATAATTATTATTACTAAGACTATAAATAAAGTAAACTCACCAGTCCTGCACGGCGTAGAAGGATTCTAGGTTAGTAATGTCATACATTAGCAGAAAGCCCATGGCCCCTCTGTAATACGCTGTGGTTATGGTTCGGTACCTCTCCTGCCCTGCTGTGTCCTGAGAAACAACATACAAGCATCCTAAATATAGCCATTAAACACATCTAAGCATTACTTCCCAAAACACTGAATAGCTGAAACCATATGGATTGCAGAAACCATCCATTGCTTTACATGCTTTGAGTCTGTCAACCTTACGAGTTATTTTTCTCTATGGTTGGTTTGCTGTTATTTCTCGCTAGAAGAATGTAATATTTCAGTAGAGTGCTGACAGACTTAAAAATAAATAGGATATTTCACCATTAATTATGTGCAACTACATTTTTAAGGCGTAAGCCATATATATATATATATATATATATACACACACATATATACATTTTTAATAAAACACTATATTACATGTAAAATGTATGTAAAACTTACACAACTACTCTAATTACATCTTTAGTAAACTTAATGGGCAAATAAAAAGCATTTAAAATCACAGCGATATTGAAAATGATCATTTTATATTGGCAGCAAAGCTTACCTTTATGATGGATGGATGTGCTTTTTGGGGATTCAAAATCTCAGTTACTATTCACTCCCATTATAAAGCTTGGAAGAGCCCAGATATTTTTTTAATATAGGAAACTCCGATTGTGTTTGGCTGAAAGAAGATAGTCATATACACCTACGATGGCTTGACGGTGAGTAAATTAGGGTTTTTTTGGGTGAACTACCCCATTAATTCAAACATATCTTAAATATTTGATAATTTCTGTTAAAAATGCATGTCTAAGTGCAAGTAAAAAAAAAAGAAACTTAATTATTCAAGTAAATGCAATGCAAATGAAACAAACTCAGGGGGTTTAGAGGTTAACGGCCATGTTAATCTGGTAACTAGGCAACGTTTGATTAGTTTCCATGATACTGAAAAGCCTTGACTTGATTTAGAATGCTGTGACCTCACCTATGAAGGTTCCCATGGTAACTCTTGGTTTGGGCAGCTGTTAGAGGGCTGTATATATGCACGTATTGTACTTTAGGAGAAGAACTGAGTTCAAACTAATGGGAGCTTAACAAAAGCCTCAGCCCCTTCTTTCAACAGAGATAAGATGTGCTAGCTGCAACACACACACACACACACACACACGCGATGACGACTAACTTTATAACAAAGACAAATGAACCATTTCTGCCTATGCAATCTTACATGCTTCATTCTGATCCGAAAGCAACCTTTAAAGCCAGGAAATGATTCTTCAATGTCCATGACTGTGTCAATACAGCAGTTAAATCTACAGAACACTGTGATGACTAACCCTATGTAATGCGTAATATTTGCTCTTCCTTCATAGCGAAATGCCTCAAATTACATTCGCCCTTGCCTTTAAATGATGAACTCCTCCTTAAAGTAAACAAGAGAGAGAGAGTACATGCAAATGAGAACACGCACAAACTGTATACGGTACTTTCAACAAATATATGAAACACTTTAGTGTCCCAAGAGTTTATAATAAAAAATAAATTAAAAAAAAAGTTTTTTTTGGTGACTACTACAGAATGTTATGGCAAACTATTATATACAATTAACATTGCATGAAAATACGCTCGTTTTAAACACCCCTAAGCTGTTTGTACTGCATTTTATTTTATTTTTTCTTTTGATTATTTTAATTTCCTCTGTGTAAAGCACTTTTAATTACCATTGTGTATGAAATGTGCTATATAAATAAACTTGCCTTGCCTGTTAAAATAAGGATTTAGGCCTTTTCCATCTCAGAGGTCTTGACCTGAACTTTGAACTGTATCCTGAAGTTCATGAAAGAATGAGATTATTTAGGCTGTTAAATGGATAATTTATTTCGGTAATCCACTTTAGACATTCTACTAACTATAAGTAACTACCTGTCATGTTGTCAACTGCCAGTCATTCGAGTATTAGTAGATCTGTCTGCTTAATATCTGCTAACACTTTATTTTGATGCTCCCCAGTAGACATTCTGCTGACTATAAGTAACTTTGCAACAACTTATACTAAACCTAAAAGTTTACAAATACTAATGAGTGTTAGTTGACATGTAGTTGTAAAGTTACTTATAGTTAGTTAGAATGTCTAAATTGTAATTGAAAGTCTACTAAACATAATGTATGGAGATACAACAATACAAACACCATTTGATTATTTGACTTCTTACTCACTGCTATAGAAATATAGTCAATAAAACATGACTGATTATTAACTAAACATTTCCAAACACTTAATGTTGCTCCTCCGCACCCACTAAATACACCACACACACACACACAAACACATGTACACACCACAAGGCTTGGACTGCGCTCTGGGATCTTGGCGACAGAAGATGGAAACCAGTAAAGAGGATTTAATGCAGTGGTTCTCTACAGGTACAGCCGGGGGAAAAGTGCTAAATGCAAATAATAAAATGCAACTAACCAATATATATTACTAACTAACTATATATATCAATATAGTTAATAATTAAGATAGAAAAATAAATGGGCGCATCAATTTTTAAAAGGGAGGAGAAAACTACATTTCAGTCCTGATAACCATCGGAGTAGTTTGTTACACACATTTTATGAATGAGAAATGTAAGTAGGTTTAGTTTTGGCAGACTAGATCTAGTACGAAGACTTGCTCTGCTAAACCTTAAGGTTATATGATAAGACAAAAGAGAGCCTGTAGCAGATCTAGACAGGTGGTGCTGGGGAGGAGGAGGAGGGCCCAATAAATGCGAGAGTAGATAGTAAGAAGCGATTGATTGGCTGCTGAATCGGCGACGAGACAGTATGAATTCTCAGTTAATCACATTTTTATGCAATGCAATGCAAATACTGTTCAATTTTTGTTCAATTAACTTTTGTACGGTAAATACTTTTGGTAGCACATTGGGTCACCACTTGATATCCAATGTAAAATATGCGTCGTGAAGCAAACCCAGTTGAGAACCTCTGGTCTAATGTATGATTAAAGCAATAGTGCAATATGATTCAACAATTGGGACTGTGCCATCAGCCTCGCCATGACATCATTTTCCTTCGGCTTTTCTAATCAATCATACTTACAATTTTCACTTGCCGTATTATAAAAATTTTAATTAATACCTGAAGAGGCAGAATATCATCTGACTTGATGGTGGACTCTAACTTGGACTAGCAAGCAACCCCCTAGCAACTACCTAGAAAACCCTAGCAACCACACAGTAACGTCCTAGCAACTTACCCACAATCCTAGCATTGTGTCCACAGGTTTTGCACATGTAATGTAAAAAATCAAGTTACTAGATTACACTCTATTCTAGTGAATTTCAGATTACTGGAGTTGTTCTATGGTGGGTTATCAGCACACAGGTGCATTCTGGGAAAATGCTACTTAACACCTCTTGAGACGTTCTCACCCACTTCCTTTCATCAACAGAAAGTACTGTCGCTTCCTCTGTCGAGGACGGCTGCGGCTGTGAACGGCCGAACAACAACAATAACATCTAAAATTACTGTTTCAAAACAAAGGAATTTACAGAATTTAACAAACAGACTTAAAACACTTATGCAGCCACGAAAACACACACCAGATCATAAAACATTATTTGGCAGCACTGGGCCAACATCCTGTCTCAGTATTGATTCAATTAGTGATTCAGTGCAGAAGGCAGATGGATGCGGGTCTGGACGGTCAAAAAGCACAACCAATTTGATTTTATGGCTTTTATTTTCTAAAGGTTCCCTCAAAAAATGGATTTTGCCCTGTGTGTGTGTGTTTGTTTGTGTGTGTCCCACAGGGGGCCATCTGGTTTGGGTTGGTCTGGATGTTTTGTAACATTAACCATCATTGCTCTCACACACACACACACACACACACACACACACACACACACACACACACACACACACACACACACACACACACACACACACACACACACACAGACACACACACACACACACACACACACACACACACACACACACACACACACACACACACACACACAGACACAGACACAGACACAGACACAGACACACACAGACACACACAGACACACACAGACACACACACACACACACACACACACACACACACACACAGACACAGACACAGACACAGACACACACAGACACACACAGACACACACAGACACACACAGACACACACAGACACACACAGACACACACACACACACACACACACACACACACACACACACACACACACACACACACACACACACACACACACACACACACACACACACACACACACACACACACACACACACACACACACACACACACACACACACACACACACACACACACACACACACACACACACACACACAAACCACTTAGATTATCTTGATCAAAGTATTACTAAGTCATACTGACACATGGTCAGTGGATCCTCTTTTCACAGCATTCGACTTTGGCAATAACAAGTCTTTCTTTTCTGGCTTAAACTGTAAATATGAATAATACCAGATTTTAAAGAACTGACATTATTCTTCCAATATACCTGCAATGAAACTGCATGCATTTAAACTCTGGCAACTAAAAGCATTGCACCAAAGACTCACATAGCCAGGCTAAAGCACAACAGTCGGTTTTCGGAAGGAAAAAATCCCAATTTATTTATTTTTTTAACAATAACTTAAAAAGACAGTCCTACTGTGAGCTATATGAGGTAGTTAATTGATGGTATACAATTTTTTTCATCAGTCCACATTATTTCAACCTATTGTTAAAATAATCATGTATAATGGTGGGATTTGCTGGTGAAAAACTACAATACCCATAATTCTGCAGAGAAATCTCAAACAGGCAGAAAATTTTAATTAGCAAATCACGCAAAAAAAACTCTTTAGTGCTCGCTCACTCCGTATACATATTTTGAAATTAAGGTAAAATTAGTTGTTTCTATATACACAATCAACATCTTTAAATGAATAGTTTTTTATATTTATGTCTTTCAATTCAATTATGTCATTTGCAATGCTTCATGTGATTGTGCCCTCACTAAAGCCTTTAAGGCCCGTTCACACCATGACGATAACTATATTAGCATGCGTCCACACCAGCAGACGATTTTGTTCTGTTTATTCAATGCGTTTATTCTGTCACTTTAAATGCTCGAGCTCGTTGGATACAGCAGGATGGATTCTGATTGGCTGTCAATGTTTTTATCGTTCATCAGCTGGATAGAATCGTTCTGAAAGTGATTCTATCGATATCGTTTCTCTGTTCCGTTATCGTTATAGCTGTGTTGTGAACTCTGCTATTCTTTAATATTGAGAATTTTTTTAGAGCGATATCTTTATAGTTATCGTCCTTGGTGTGAACGGGCCTTTACCATCCTAGTTTTTAGGGGCCGTTTATATGATACCGTTTTCAACTAAAAACTTTGTATGCGTTTTGGCCGTTGTTTGAGTTTGAGAATGCAAACTTTTGAAAACGGGATTCAAAGTGCAAGTTTTTGAAAACGATACCGTTATCAACTTTGTGTAAACTACAAAAACACGAATTTGTAATAATAAAAAAAAGGTGACGTCATGTGCTTGCGGGTCTATAGTGTTTCTTTACAAAGTGACATCGCCATCTACTGGCCTTTTTAAGTTACCATAACTCCTATGGGAAAAAGACTTCCAATAAATGCCACTAAAAAGTGGGCGATACTAATGCACTCTATTGAAGTCTGGTCTACTTCCAAGCTTATTCTGACCAATAACTGCACACTTAAGGCCTGTTCACACCGGGACGAATTTCGCGCGTGATATTCGCCGACGTTTAACGTCTCGTGACTAAACAAAGGGCGCCAATGTGAGTGTGCACACGGACGCGAAAAACGCCACGCGTAAAAGCGTAATTTTTTAAAAAACGCCTCGGGTTCGTTTTTTTAGTTTGACGCGCCGCGTCAAAAACTATCCGACCAATGAGATTGGCGCTTTTGCTCACGTGTCTGGAGCTTCTGAAGTTACAGTAAAACACAACTTGGGGGCGCTCAAACACAAAACGGTCTTGCCGAGCACACATAGGTAACGGCGAAGAAGATATACGCCAAGTAGCGTCTACACTGCCGGGAAGAAATAAGACGAGGAAGATGCAAGGCGAGATGAATGTAGAGCTGCTGGTCTCGTTGGTGTCGGAACATAAAGAACTATATGACAAACGCGACAGCGACTACATCTAAATCTTAATAAAAGAGAATGTTATTGAGTGGTATTACTATTGCAGAGCAAATGGGCGCCATCTAATGTCAGGGAATGAATTTGCATGTCCACTCGGCTCATCGTCAGCGAAAATCGCTTGGGTGTGTACACAAAAAACACGTTGAAAAACGCTGGCGAATAACGCGCGCCGATATTCGTCCCGGTGTTTACGAGCCTTTAGAGAGAGAAAAAAATATCATATCAATGTTTAAAGCATCCAGCAACAGTCTGTTTTGTTTTTATGTGCCATTTAAAGGGGCAGGTACATCTAAAATAGTTGATATCACAATAA
Organism: Rhinichthys klamathensis goyatoka; assembly: GCF_029890125.1. NCBI lineage: Eukaryota > Metazoa > Chordata > Actinopteri > Cypriniformes > Leuciscidae > Rhinichthys > Rhinichthys klamathensis. Next base: position 14,520 of record NW_026607477.1, read on the forward strand.
TATACCACTGAAGAAAAAACAAATTCAAAATATGCACACCACTTTTTGTCTAGACTTTGAATGAACAAATATATAGGCACTACCCACCATCCTCATGCAAGCTACATAAACGACTTTAATGTCTCATCTTCCACACTCACCCATATCTGGAGTTTGACTCGCTTCTCTTTACGGTAAACCGTTTTGACTTTGAAGTCGATGCCGACCGTGCTGACGAACGCAGAGGTGAAGGAGTCGTCAGCGAAACGGAACAGAAAACTAGTTTTTCCAACACTGCTGTTGCCAATGATGAGGAGCTTGAACATGTAGTCAAAATTTTGATCGGCCACATCCTTCTGCACCTGCGTCTGATTACGGGTATCGTTGGCCGACGCCATCTAGAGGAGTGGAGGAAAAGTCAAAATGTAAGAGAGACAAGCTATGTCGTCACCAATTTCAATGAAGCTTAATGAATTACGGTTCTCTAACCCTCCAGCAAATCTAAACAGAAGAAAACCACCTTCATATGTTGGGCCCTGAGAATGCGGTGACCCTTTTGCTCATTTATGCTGGTCTACAAACTCACAACCAAGAAGTGAAGTGACACAGGAAATAACGTAAAACAACTCGTGCGAGACTGGATTTATTCCTGTTAAAATCAGTATCCCTCAAGAAGCTTGCAATCCAAGTCGTCTGTGTGCTGATTTGCAGTGAATAAGAGGAATATGAAGAAGAGATTGGTTGCTTGCAGAAGCCATGCTTGCTGATGCTTTGTTGCAGGTCTATGACTCCTCCTCCTGAAATTTCATTGGCCGTAACCAAGTTGTCGCTGATGTCACTAAAGTAATGGGAGTTATGTGCAAAAAACATCCATATTTTGTAAAACAGGTTCCATCGCTTCCGGTTCAGGTATTTTGTATGTGCTTCTTAAATATAGAGGCGTTTTACTAAAGATACCTTCAAAGACGCGAGCATAACTAATGTCCATTGCATATGCAGATTGATATCTAAAAGTTTTTTATTTTTCTTCTCACTAACATTTACAACATTTAAATTGGATTAAAATGCCAACAATAAAAAGAACTAGCTAGGTTAGCTGATCACCTTAAAATTACAATAGTCACAGTGTCAGATTATGCGATCTCAACTCCTAAACACTTGACTCGTGTCGTGGACATGTGACAACACATTTCTTCCCAACCAATCGTTGCTTGCCGTCGACGTGCGTGATGTCATAGAGAAGACGAAACTAGCCGTTCCTCCCTCGAAATCAGGTCTACCCAAACCGTCAAGTAAATATGAATGATATTAATTTAGAATTCGCCTAGCTTACTATATTATGCGTACGGAAACACATTAGTGCATAATAAAACTAATTGAACGTAATTTTTTACACTTGATTAACTGTTAATTACTAAATAATAATAACAGCCTATCAAGTGAATAATTGAACATCATTAATTAGTTTTATTTGAAACTGAAATATTTGGATATTTAACCCTTAATTTAACTCATAATTACATTAAAGATGATTAAGAATATATGGTGCAAATGTGTGTATTTAAACTAAGCTATCAGGCTAACCGGTTATCTGTATGCTATCCTAGTATATAAGCTAACTAATAGAGACATAAATGGTCGTTATAATGTAGTTGAAACAGCATTTATCATAACATGATTTTGGAGGAATTGTAATCAGGCGCTTAAGAGAGTACCTATTAAAAGCAGTTTAAACCAATGGGATTGCTTGGGGTCCTAAAGGAAACCCGATTTCAGGGAGAACCCAATTTGTCACTACAACTTATCATTATCATGTGACTTCCAGCATCAGTTACGTCATTCGGGGACTCTTTACCTACTGTTTTTCGAATACTATGTATTCGGACATACTACTCTGTTGGCATACTGTTTTTCACATGCTATATATAGTAGGGAAGTATTCGATTTCGGATGCAGCAAAACAATGGTTGTACTAGCTTAATGCTAATTCCAATACTCACCCAGTGCTGATTTGCCTCTGATTTTGGTCATTTATCACAATTTCCACAAAACTGTTGGCTAGTTAAAGGGTTAGTTCACCCAAAAATGAAAATTCTGTCAGTAATTACTCGCCCTCATGTTGTTCCAACCCCGTAAGACCTTCGTTCATCTTCGGAACACGAATTAAGATATTTTTGATGAAATCTGAGAGCTGGATCACTCCTCCATACTAGTCCATAGGCTTCTTCAGGGATTGAACTTGCCGGCCTCGAAAAGTTATTAAAGACATCGTTAAAATAGTCCAAGTGACTACAGTGGCTCAATCTTAAGTTTATCAAGCGACGAGAATACTTTGTGCGCAAAAACAAACAAAAATAACGACTTTATTTCAACTATTCATGTCCTTCTCTTTGGGCCTCGAGTCAGTTAACGTAGTGTGATTCCGTAGAGCTACGTCACACGTAGGCTCACTATTGGCCAACGCTGGTCATGTGCGTGATGCGTGTGACGTACAACAACAGAAGCTTACGCTATTACACTAGTGAACTGACTCGAGGCCCACAGAGAAGGAAATGAATAGTTGAAATAAAGTCGTTATTTTTGTTTGTTTTTGCGCACAAAAAGTATTCTCGTCGCTTGATAAACTTAAGATTGAGCCACTGTAGTCACTTGGACTATTTTAACGATGTCTTTAATAACTTTTCGAGGCCGGCAAGTTCAATCCCTGAAGAAGCCTATGGAGGAGTGATCCAGCTCTCAGATTTCATAAAAATATCTTAATTCGTGTTCCGAAGATGAACGAAGGTCTTACGGGGTTGGAACAACATGAGGGCGAGTAATTACTGACAGAATTTTCATTTTTGGGTGAACTAACCCTTTAAAATCGGGGCTAAAATCGTGCAGTGTGTACCTGGCATTATCTAAAGCCCCATTGATACTCTGACATGTAGTTAAAGTATTCTTCTTGCACTGTCATCTATCTCTCTCTTTCTTTCTTTGCGCATCAGACATGCTGAGTGAGGATCTTTCCTTGATTCAGAGCCATAACAGCAGAGACCAGCTCAGCACAATTCATTCTGGACAGAAACCAGTGCTTAAAGTGGGAAGCACGTAATAAGAATAGGGGAAAGAGTTCACCCGAAAATACAGATTCTATCATTATTGTGTATATCCTGTGATAATGTATGATGCAGTTATTTGACTCAGATGTTATTTTTGCTCAGTAATTTTGTGCTTTTTTCATTTTTTATTAGTTTTTTGTCCTATTTAGCTTTAATTTAGATTTACATTGACATTTAGCAATTAGATTTATTTCAGTTTTAGTCATTTTAGTACTTCAACTTGCACATTTTCAGTTCAAATTTTTTAAGTTAATTTTAAGTTTTTTTATATTAGGCCTGTATCATTTTTATATTTTAGCTTCATTTCAATTAACAAAAACGATTTTCAATATAGTTTTACCTAGTAAGTTAACAACAAACTGGTATGTATGACTGATGATTTTCTGTGAATAACTACTTAAATTTCAGCCTCTTTGTCACAGAAAACTTTGTTATATCACTTCAGGAGACTTGAAATACAAATTATTAAATCCTAAGGATTACTTTTATGGTATTTTATGGTCTTTTTATGGCCCCTTTTGAGCCTGACAGACATAAACACGTTAAGACTCTTCGAAAAGCCTTACATTTTTGTTCCACAGACAAAAACAACACCATACAGTTTTTGAACATGAGGATGAGTAAAGAATGACATGCGGTGAATTCAGGGTGGTTTGGACACTTTTTGCTATTGAGATGACTTGGGACAAGTGTCCCCATCAACCTGAATTCACCCTAAATTATTCCCATAAACACCCATTTCCTTATAAGAAAAACGACCTTACTGAACAAGTATTAACATCCTGCTCAAGCATATGAGAAAGAGGTGATCACATTAACACCTGTAAATTACCTGAAGAGGGAGTTACCAGGATATGACACACCTTACACACATGAATGAACACAATGCTGTTGTGCCACTGCAATTTGAAATAAAATGACATGGAAACCCTTTTGCGCATGCAGGCTAAGATTAAGATTAAATGACAAGTTAGATTAGATCACAAACAGCATATCACACACCCTAAAACTATGAAATCTACTGATCTGTCAAACACAACATCAGCTAACACACTCAGAAAATATGAATTTGATCATGTCATCAATAACTCAATTCTGAGGTTGAAAATGAAATAGAGATATTTGAAACGGTTCCAGTCATGCTCCCATATGGACATCTTCATATATCTCTCTACTGCAAACGATTAATGAAAAATGCGTATCCTTCGGGCACAAACATAATATGGTGACTAACCTTATTTGTCGCTTCTTAGAGGTGTTTATTTTACTCTATAAAGTTGATGTTGCGCGTTTCCTCAGCTGGTTCCGGACATCCAGTTTCACTTTTCCAGCAAAACACACTGGAAATGGTCCACTCACTCACTCGCCTTATCGGGTTTAAAACCGAGTATTCCCTTCCCTTCAGAGGGGCGTTGCAAAGCCAGAAGCTTGATGTCTGCAGAGACCTGGCTGTCGACCAGTTTTTTTTTTGTGTGTGCTGACGGCTCGTCGAAAGGGCGATGGCTGTTCCCAGATCAGCAAGTGGCCTTGGCGAGCGTCCAGCTGAACTCACTGAGCAGCCAATCAACAGGTCTCCTGTCAGTCAGACACACTCAGCATTATCATCTGCCACTTACATACGGGTCATTCTGTCAAACGGCTGCCCTTAGCAATCTCAAAAAGTGGTGAAAAAAGTAGCAGGATCTACAGTTGTAGGTTTATTACCACAAGCTTTGTTATGAATCTACACGATGTACATAAGAAAGATCATTTAACGCTGATAGACTAACAAATGTCCATTCTCCACTTTTTAATCATCACGGGCTATACAAAATAACGGCAACTGACAAACATAAATTTACTTGGGAAAAAGGAGACTTTAACATGTCATAGGTGATATATATATATATATATATATATATATATATATATATATATATATATATATATATATATATAATGTTACACACACATTAATATATATATATATCATATTATACATACACACACACATATACCCTGATAGCACACATACATCACGGAGACGTCTATTATTTAACATGTCATAAGGCTATATATATATAGTGGTGTGGTGTTCTGAAATGAGGAGGTAAAGTCCTCAGTTAAAAAAAAACCTACATTTCAGTTTTGTATTTTTACATTACCAATGTAATTTATGTTCTTTTTATTAAAACCAAGCATAAATCGCATCATGTTAGTGATTAAAGCATTTTTGCATATTCCAAAATACTAGCCCAACTAAAGCAAGCAACAATTTAAACAATATATATATATATATATACAAATGTAAAAGTATCAACAATTTATGAGCTGCTTGTACTCAATTACAAGCCAACACAAATAGAGTAAATTATTATTCCTTTTAATAAATCCTTCAGTACATTAAGTCTCTTTATATCTTTTTTATTTAAAGATACTTATTATTTTATGTGATATTCAGATACACACAGTAGGTACAGAAACAAGCCTATCTAAAATCTCCTAGTCACAAAAGAGGAACACAAAGGCGAGCGCCATCAGGAATTGAGCAATCTAAAGCATGGCTATAAAACACACACACACACAGGTTTCAGCTTGTTTTACACACCAAGATGTTTATAAGCAGAGCTATGGATTATTTGAGCAGATTTTATTTTAACTAGTTTTTAATTAGGGCACATCTTTGAAAAAAATAAATAATCATATTGAACCAAATATGAAAATTGCTATTTAAAAAAAAATAAAAAAAATCATAAAACAAGTCAGTCAGTCAGAAATCACAAAACTAGGTTTCAACTTGGTTTGAGGTTTGTGATTGGTCGGATCGTTGGCCTCCCACAGCCTCAGAAACTCCTGCTGATAGGGCTGTACAAGCGCCGGCTCCTCTGTAATCATGACGTTTTCTTTGTTGCTCTGGACTGCGGTTAGGGTCCAGTTGAGGGAGCCAGTGATCAATTTCTTGCCATCCACTAATGCAAACTTATGATGCATATGAACAGCTGCGCTCATCTCGTGCCTCACACAGATGCCTGGAACAGAGGTGAAAACAAACAGATGGGAAACTATCAATTAGCTCCAAATCCACTTGCAAATTAACAACAGATGCGATTTATACACATCTGTCAAACCCGCCGTGTGTGAATCATCTAGAGCTCCTTTAATTCTGCACTAATGCGTCAGGCCGTGAGTTTCACAGGCCGCGTTTGCCTGGGTGTGAGAGTTTGTTACAGCAGTGTGTGTACTGAAATAACAAAGGCTGAGCCAGACAGAACATGTGCGAGCTGTGCTGCTGTTGTAATCAAGGTATGAATGACAGTTTTACCACTTTGCAACAGTCGTACAAGTTCTGACTATAAATAATTTCATACTGCATTCCACAGTTGTGAGGACAGGCCAATGCTAAATAAAATAATGAGGTTCACTTAGTCATTAAAAACCTGGAAATATGAGGGAATATGTATTTTTTTTAGCCTGGGAGAGTAATGAAAATTAATAAACTCTAAAAAGGCAGAGACATTTCTGTGGTTGTTTAAATTTTTAGTAATGCTCAGGACTAAAAAAACTCTTTGGCTTGAAGATTATTTACACACAAACACATATGTGACCCGATCTGGCGAAATGAGTCGGAAGTCACAACGTTCTATTTTAAGATATGAGCCGATTATGTGGAAAAACAATGAAATAATAGATTTTTTTTTTTTTTGCTAATTTCAAAGAACAGACATTCAAAAATAATCTCCCAAAGTTTCGTAGTCCAGATAATTGAGTAAAGGTATTTAAATTACTATTAAAGTTTACAAAGTTTTACTAAATTCGCTGGAAATGAACATTGCTTTTCTCAACTCCTCTCGTCACCTCTGAGCATTTCCCAGGTATCCCCTGAAACGTCACAATAGGCTTGTTTGAGATGCGCCTTGCCTCGCCTGAAATGTAGTCGAGAGTAGGCGGCTGCAGTGAGAGGAGGAGTGAAGAAAGCGCAGGCAAGCCGGGTATCTCGCTTCTCGCAGTGGATCTGACACCTGTGAGATCAAAGGCGGATATCGCGGGATTCGCGGGATTCACGGGATTCACGCTCGTGCACGGTGTTGCTAATAAACTGGATGTAATTTAAGTTTTGTTGCTTTTTTATGAAAATAAATATAATGAACAAGACACCCAAAGTACTTATTTAATTCCATTTTAAATAGGCCTACGTGTTTATCAATCATTTTTTCTTTAATACAGATGTGTTTTTATTAAATAAATTAAAATAAAATTACATCACATAGATCGCACTGTCAGAGAGTTTGGGAATATCCACACATAATTTATACACATAAAACATGATATCAGAGTTTTAAAATCAAACATTTTTAAAGAGAACAATACATCACGGTTGTTTAAACCAATGAGCATTAAGCTGTGCCGTCAGCAAGTCGTTTCCCATCATGCTTTTGATCAGCGCAGTCGGTGGAGAGCAACTGCGCGCGACTGCAGAATCCGACACGTGCGCCTTGCCGTCGCGAGAGTTTTTTGACACACGTCAGCATGACATCAGAGCAAGGCGGACCGCACTCGGACACATTTCTAACCGGCATGCATCTCGCGCTGATCACCGGTGATCGGTTCTGCGCAGATTTTGCTCATCTCAAACAAGCCTTATCTCTGCTCTTTAAATGGTGTTACACGTTGTATAGAACCAATCAAAAAGCTTAGAAATGTACACAAATGCTGATCATTTGTCGATGGGAAGCCGTTTCGACTGACCGGCACGCGATTGGTCCAGCCACCCTCCTGTCAGACTCGCAGCGAGCGCTCTGTGTAATAAACAAGCTAGCAGATCTCCTCAGAAAGATTAAATATTATTAATTTGAGAAATGTCGCTGTCAAAAGCGAGCAAAGTTGCCAAAGCGTCATCAAGCCCCCTGGCCATTGCACACTGAGTCCGCGTTTTTTTTCGTATGCGTTTTTTCGTATTGATTCGGTGGCTCCGAATTGTCAAAACACCATTCAACACCGTTTGCTAAGATGCGAAAAACTTACGATTGTTTTTATATAACGGATGAAAGTTTCGTAGTGTGCACGCGTGATTGACATAACGTGATTGACAAATGTGAATGAGTGTAGCTATTTATCTGCAAGCAGAATCCATTAATGTGTTTGATTAACCCAATATTTGTTGGTATCTCCGTTATGAATTTGTTCAATGTTATTGTCAACTAGCCTACACTAAGATAAGATTGCATAGACTAGCATTATTTGATCTCTGTTTCCTTGTCTCTCTGCCTCTCACTTTCTCTTTCTCTCTCTCTCTCTCTCTCTCTCTCTCTCTCTCTCTCTCTCTCTCTCTCTCTCTCTCTCTCTCTCTCTCTCTCTCTCTCTCTCTCTCTCTCTCTCTCTCTCTCTCTCTCTCTCACACACACACACACACACAGAGAGACACACACACACACACACACACACACACACACACACACACACACACACACACACACACACACACACACACACACACACACACACGCACCCTCTCTCTCAAGCAATGTAGCACCTCTGTTCAATCTTTCTGATTTTAGTACATTTTTGTAAAAGGTAGGCCTACTGTTAAATTATTTATTCAAATAAAAACTTTAAAATAATTTGAGCTTCAGCCTGGTTTAATAGCATTTATATATTAATGTCTTTGGTCAAATTAAGCTGTAAAATAAATAGTTTATCCCTTTAAATGTAATGGATTTTGAAAGATATCAACAAAAAACGGGCAAAAAACTTTAAAAGCGATTTTCTCAGGTTTTCAATTTGAAAAAGAGGGCAGACGACCATAATTCAAATGTGTATATCTTTACAACCATTCAAGGTATGACTTTGACTAGGATATCAATTGAAAGCTTATGGTCTCCTCTTTCCATTAATACCAAAATCTCAATTTTTAAATTTGGGTCACTGTGACTCATTTTGCTGGATCAGGTCACATATACTGTATGTATATGTGTCTGTGTGTACATAATCTTCTAGCAGTCTGATAGGTCCTTTACATGCAATCTGCAAGCAATTAAATAGTCAATACACGGCACAAGCTGATTGGCCTCTGCGGATCCTGAAGCTAATGAGATTTGCTCAACATTTAAAAAGTCTGGTTCAGTGTTCGCTGTAAACTGGTCCTGCAGCGAGCCATCAGTGTTTCTCTAAACCCCTCTACCTCCCCAGCTCCACCTGCCATGATCTGCTACGGGGTTTATGCATTTCTATTCATGTAGCAGCAGTATATCTTACAAGCTCACGTCAGCATGTCTGTGTATCTATTATTAGCAGTAGCAAGTCCATACTTGCAATGCAGCAGCAATAATACACACACACCTGCCTTACGAAGGGTGCCGATCTGAGATCCAGTGATGGTCATGTAGTCTCTGTCCGTAACGACTCGTACAATGACTCCCTGTTTGTGCAGGAGGAGAATCCCTCTACTCAGCTCCATGTGAGAGAAGGAGAACACACACAGGTCCAGTGACCTACGTGCGGACAGGAGATGCTCGAGGAGCCTGGAGAAGGACGTCTCAATGCCATGCGGGAGGGGACATGCGCTGAGGGCCGAAAGAAGCAAGAGAAATGAGTTGTTTTACACATTATTACACATTTAGATTAGAAAAAAGTGGACCAAACTACCAGGGGAAACGTCTATGGCGTGTGAACAGGTGCTCGACACAGACATGGGGTGAAGGAAAGAACAGAACTTCTTTCAGGGGCCCGCGAGAGACTCTCAGACGCCGCGTCAGCCAGTCTAACCACTCCACACCCAGAACGAAAGCTACGGCTCCCAGCCCTAACACTTTCACCAGCTCTTTAAATGACATCTGAGAATACACACAGAGTAAGAACGGATTAGAAAAGTAAAGCAGCGTTGTATTACACTTTAGGAACAAAAAAAAAAAAGTAATAAAGACTGTACATTCCTGAACTTTTTGATCTACCGTTTCATTAGACGCATAACGTTACAGTTGGGATCATAAACAAGATCAACCAGCCAGTCATTATTGCAAATCAGGGCCCTCGTCATCAGGGGGGAGAGATCCTGCATGGTCCGTGCCCACCCACACACATTTTGACCCATGCATAATGAATTATTACAAATTATTACACTGGAATAATTGTTTGTAATTGGCAAGAGGCAACATTCTGTTTAATTAAATAATTCAACTCAAAACAATATTTATTCGAGATTTTGTCATGTCAATTTATGTATTTTAATAGATAGACTGTTATATAAGAAATCGGTCGCCAGTAACAACAATAGTTCATTCAACAAAAGACCACAGATTTACGTAAGTGACCAATGAGAAGCAAGTATTCCAGAGGGTTGTGTAATAATTTGAAGCGTTAATTAATAATTCAATCATCATTCTTGCAGATTTATGCTAATCTCCGAAATTTAACAATTAAATCTTAAATTGTGGCTTTCATATAATTGCCATAAATGTCCAAGGAATGTACAATAACGTGTTTCAGTGTTGTTTAATGTTTAACGGAACGTTAACTGTCTGAAGCTAATTGCAAACACGGATTCTCTTACACTTTGACGCTCGTGGTCGCGATTCAGAAAAACGACTAATATGATAAATTAAACTTGTACTTGATAGCATTGTCATTTATCCAGGTACGAAAATACATTTATAGCACAAAATGTGAGAATGTTTTGATATAATACCTGTTGGTACATGTCTGCCGAGAGCTCAAGTGACACTGAATCCTAAAGCAAAGCAAATCACATGCAAGTTCGGTTCTTTTGAGTTGGATCTTTTCAATGAATCGGTTGAACACGTTCACAAAACGGGACTAATCGCTTCGAATCGGCTCGCGAGGTTCTCGAATAAAACAACTTACAGGCACTTCTTTCCCACATGTTTTCAAAGAGCGAAAATGTACGACTAGTACTGCATATTGGATTGAATTGACGATTTAACCGGCGTTGTATTACTTTAATGAATCTTTTTTTTCTTCAACGCGTTGGTTTTAATAAATAGAATTTTACTGCAACGAGCAAGACCTTTTTCACCCAAAAAAATGTAAATAGACAAACAGGGGGAGGGAGGGGATCGGGGTGTAGGCAATAAACAGCAGTATGCTCAAATGTTTTTATTTGTATATTATTTATTTATTTACCAGGACAGTGCATATTAAAAACAGTACAGCTGTAAAATGACAGAATTGGCCAAGGGCTACTCTAAAAAGTCTAGCTCGTAAATGCCAGCCATAGACACATACACGCCAGTGTCAAATGAACACGCGGTGAACATGTGGTGATGTTATTGCGTCACGGCGTAAACGATTCACTGAATCGTGTTTTTATTATGTGGTTCTTTGAAATTGTAAGTATGAATTAGTCGGACCTCCCATCACAAAATGGGCAAATTTGTTCCCGCCCCTTGCAGAGATTTCAAAGAGTGTCAGTGGCTCTTACTAGTGAAGATTTGTGACACAACAACTTCACAGATTTTCAGAGTAAAAAATAGAGGACACATTTGCGTAAATTTAAATTTGAATGTTTATTATCTATAATAAAAGATAATGTTTTATATTCAAAATGCAGAAGAGGGAAATTTGAGAGAATTCTAAAGAAAATTGACAAAAAAGTACCATATAATAACTATGTTTTTTGGAGATGGATATGTAGCTTAGCCTACTTGCTAAGGCAATTCCATTGTAGGCCGCCTCTCTGAAGAGCCTTGGAATAACAGGATGCCATGGTGGTCCAATATCATTCAATGTTATGGTACCATCAAACACTGTATCATGCACTTGTCAGTAGATCTTTTAAGGATGTCCATATAAAACAGTATAGGACTAAGACACCATGTTTTTGCATCTGTTAATGAAAATATTAATGAAATATTCGTTAGTTCTCAGAAAGTAGGCCAAAGATTTCTCTTTAATGCTATTCTATTTCATAAGCATTTTTTTTGTGACAAAAAACCCCCAAAACATATAGGCCTATGCAGTTGCCAAGACATCTTGGTTTCTTTCTGCTGAGACAT
>NW_026607478.1:0-31666 GCF_029890125.1 Rhinichthys klamathensis goyatoka
ACTGTTGGTCTGATGTGACTCCAGGAGTCTGACAGTGATGTCTGGTCTCTTCTTCTCTGGTCATCTCACTTCTTGTAGATCTGATGTCATAAACCGGCACAGCAACAGTAGCCACGCCCACCAGAGCAGAGACGACCAATCGGATCACAGCTTCAGTAAAACTACAACAGTGGATGCAGTCTGAAAAGAAAAACACTGAATTTATGGCTCTTCCGTATACACTTAGGTGCTGGTTTTGTGCTTTATTATTAAGAGCTCAAGCATCTACTGGAAAGGCACAGTTTGTATGCACACTTTCCTTGCTTAGCCAAAAAGCATAAGCTAGGATTGCACGATTAACAGAAGCAATTCTAGACTCTTTAAATGGCTCCCCAGGAATCTGTGTGATTCTTTATCCATGATGATTTTTTGCTTTGAGCGTTAATGTTCTCTAGAGTAGTGCAGCATAAAGCACAAACACACACACACAGCTCTTGAGACGCACAAACTTCTCTGTCTGCTGCCAGTTTTCTGTTCCTGTGAAATCACACAAGAAATGCAATCAAATGTGCCCCATATATACCCTGTGATTTACCTGAGTGATGTTCAGTAATGTTGTCATCCTCAGTTTGATTGACGGTTGAATTGTTCACAGCACAGCTGGACGACACACAATTTGAGCTTGACGATCTTTTTGATGATGAAGAATATTGGGTCACTGTTAATCACACACAGATCAGTGCTGACAATATTTATATTAGAGGCATTTATAAAATGTTATTGAAGCAGTCGATATCATAACTTGGATTTAAGGAATATTGAAAATAATAGAAAATAATGTTTTAAAATGACAAAGATGTAATGCAAATGAAGGGCAAATTATGCTGTAATTCTCTTACCATAGACTGTGAGATTAAAACTCATGTAGCTGGTCTCTCGACTGACAATTGTTAGTTGATAAAGTCCAGAGTCTGTGGTTCTGGTGTTTCTGATGGTCAGAGATCCGGTTTGATCCAGATTTAGTCTGTCTCTGAATCTCTCATCATACGCAGAGCTGGTTTGCATGAGTCTGTTGACTTCAGCGATACGAGTGCTTCCGAACGTCCACTGTATCATCAAATATTTCTGTGTTTCAGTGACATCAGTTTTTAGAGTGACAGAATCTCCCTCCATCACTGACACTGACTTCACTGCATCTGTCACATCTAGAGAACAAACAGAAATTATGTTGCTTATTAATGATCAAATTGCAATTTCAATCTGTATTATGCAGATGTTTTCTGATCTGCAGTGAAGCAACACTTTAAATTGGGATCTTATAAGAGATGAATAACAATGAAAGTTCAGGAGTTCAGTTTCAGGTGATGTTTCCTCAGCTCTCACTTTCATGTGCAAACAGAAGTGAGACAAGACACTCATCTGTGGATCAGACTGCTTTAACTTCATTCAGTGAGCGAGTTACAGTTAGTGATTAGCTTACGGACTAATTTAAATGCCTCTGATTGGTCACTGCATTAATCTCTTCATTCGTGTAATTTCTTGTTTGTAGTTAGAAGGCTGCAAAATGAGTTTTCAATAGGATGATATAATTAAAAACTTTTCACAATTGCGTAATCACAGCAGTTGTAAATATAATACTGACTATATATACATTAATAAATGTATGATAACGGTATTGTTTTCTAGACCCCAAAATGGTGTTATTGTATAAATGAATGTCCAGTAACACATTAAAAGATTTCCATTTTTATTTGAAAACTGTGTCATGTAAAGAGCCCCTGAGTTCCCGCTAATCTGTCTCCTAGCTCACTGATTGTGTCCCTGTTAGTTTCCATGGTTACCTATGATGTGCACCTGTGTCTAGTTTAGTTTCTCTTGTGTATACAGCTCTGAGTTTCTGCTGTCCCTTGTTGGTTCTCGTCGTTGTTTAATGTGTTTTGTGTGTTTTCATTACCTGAAGTTTCTCCTGAGTATTTTGATTAATTGGATTAAAGACTATTGAAATGAAAATGTTTGAGTCATTCATGTTTGATTACAAAGCAAGTGTGACAGTTAATTTGTTCAAATGAAGTTAAAGCCATCAATATCATAAGGAATATTGAAATGAACAGAAAATAACCATTTTATAATATTGATATAATTCAAATGAAGGGCAAATTGTGCTGTAATTCTCTTACCATAGACTTTAAGATTGAAACTCATGTAGCTGGTCCCTCTACTGACAAGTGTTAGTTGATAAAGTCCAGAGTCTGAGATTCTGGTGTTTGTGATGGTCAGAGATCCAGTTTGATCCAGATTTAGTCTGTCAGTGAATCTCTCATCAGGACCATCATACGTAGAGCTGGTTTGCATGAGTCTGTTGACTTCAGCGATTCTTGTGCTTCCGAACATCCACTGTATCATCAAATATTTCTGTATTTCAGTGACATCAGTGTTTAGAGTGACAGAATCTCCCTCCATCACTGACACTGACTTCACTTCATCTGCATCATCACCAAATACACCTGATGAACAAACAGAAACGTGTGCTATTAAAGACCAATTAAATGACTATTTAAATCTGTATTATGCAGATGTTTTCCACTAACATGAATGTTAAATGATTTGCAGAGGACAAACTTTTTTTTTCATCAAGAGATAAATAACAGTGAGAGTTCAGAACAGCAAAAAAATGAGAACCTGGCCCCTGGGGTTCAGCCCCAATCCATAAAACATCCCTGTGTATAATAAATATCTGGTCTATGCCACTGTTGATTATAATGCAAGAAAAAAAAAAACCTGCACATGGTCGATCAATGAGTTTGTGCTGAACTATACTGAAAAAGCAGGTGAGCAGTGCTAAACTGACTCGTTCCTTTCCAGTGATGTTTCTTTTGCACTCATTTCCATGTGCAAACAGAAGTGAAACATGAAACATCATCTGTGGATCAGACTGCTTTAATCTTACTCAGCTGACCAGCGATTGGCTCATGGACTAATTTAATTTTTATACTGAGAAAATGAAATGCTATAAATGACCTTAAATGAGCTAAATATGTTGAAAAAATTATAACATTGATTTAAATTTGTGTAATTAATGATCAATGTTTTAAAACAAGGTAATATTTTGTTTTGCTACATTTTTACACTGTATATATATTTATATTTTCATTTTTACTGTACACTGTAAAAATGTTACTGCTATTTACTTAAAAAAATGTTGGTAACAATATTACACATAATATTCTTTCATGGAATCTACCTAAATAAATCATGTAAAATCCCCTAAATGATTCAGTCTATGACACAATAAATTATATATTTTTAGTGAAATATGCTTTTTTATTTTAAGTTGATGCTTAAAAGTGTGTAAATTAGAATGAATGTAAATAACCTGTAATTTGATTGAGTTATATTGCATATTTAAAAGACTGTATGCTGCTAGCACAGCACAGAATGTCACTCCACTGGCATTTTAAGAAAGTTTTTGCTCAATGAACAGCAACACGTTTCAGGGTATCATTACACACAGTTATTCAAAACCTAACCATAAGCCCTACTCTTCTGCACAATGGTTACAATAAAAACTTCAACAAAATAGAAACTCTTCAAATGTCAAACATAACTGAACATTAAACATTAACAGATGTTTCCCTTTACTCAAAAACACATAAAATAACACTAAATTTCAATATTTCCTCTCCATTTCCAGCCATGTGCAAAGCATGCTGTAAATATAGGTAGATAAATAGATTTATATAGGTAAATAAATAGGTAGCTTTTTTCCCTTCATTTTATTAGCTTAATCTGTTCCTCAATTCAAGATTCTCAAAAAGTTTCCTTCAAAAAATTAGGAAAATGTATCTTTTGATTTTATTAGTGAAATGTTCTCAATATTTTCTACAACACTGAACCACAATTTTCTGAATGAAATATACACAATATTTTTTAAATATTACCTTAATTGTTTTAAAGAGAATTACGAGACCCATGATTCTTTTTTTTTACAGTGTAGTAGAAGTCCATTAAATTAACAGGCCCTTCAAATAAATGATTTAACATCGTCTGAGAAACTTTTTTTGTGGAAAAACACTAAAACAGCAAGAAGTGAAGTTATCAAAACACATCTATAACTTACCAACCAGATGCCACAAGCACAACGAGAACAAAACAAAAGCATAACCCATATTGGTTGGCCGTTTGCCCACCACTCTAAAAACCTGTAAATGTCTAAAAATGCCTCGGTCACAGCAGGAGAATTTGTAGAGAAAACCATTTGGGTGATTACAAAGAGCAATGATGTGTTTGTGGGCGGAGCCTACCTGATGGCAGAAAGTGACAGTTCTGACGTCAGTTTATGGAAGACAAATAACAGAATAAAAATATCCCACAATTTTGACTTCCCCGTGAAAACCAGAATTGCGAAATTTAAACTCGATATTCTCTTTTTTGAGTTTTTATCTCAAATTCGGACTTTTCCCCCCTCAGAATTGTGATTTAAATATAATGTAATATTATAAAGTTCGATTTGGGAGATGAACTCACAACTGTCGAGAAAAAGGTCAAAATTGTCAGAAATGTAAGTTTAAATTTTATCTATGTAAAATGTTATAGGATATTGTTTTAAACTGTAACAGGGCTAATACCCTGATTGCACACGTACATCACGGAGACGTCTATTTGATGTGCGTTTAAATCTGAAAGATGTATTTTTTACAGTGTTTGCTCATTTGCAATCCGTCTATAGGAGCTTTCCATATGAAGTGATCTTTAACCAACATCTTGTAGACATATGTGTGCTATGCTCCCTGAACTGCATCTGTGAATATTATGTAGACCTTTGGACCTTTTTCACAGACTGTGATGAAGCATTTAACGGTCATCAAAATTGTAAATCCTGCAAAGTTTTTTATATTTTAATTTTTTTTTTAAATCTATTTACATTTAGAAAACTTTACTTTGTATTATATTTCCTTTGCAACAAATTACAAAAAAAACTAGTTAACGCTGCTGTGAGTGTTTCTTATACAGCGGCTGAGAGTGACGGTAAAATTGACATCTTTCTCTCTTCTGACTACCGTTTTCAATCTATTTATTTCTCTTTTTGAAAGTTTGAAAAATACTATTGTGCTTTTGTTTTACGATTTAAGCAAATGGTAACACAAAAAATATATTTAATGTATTCTCTCTTTCACCGCTATAGAAGTTTATGCATTAGGCTCACTGTAAAACCGAACAGTTGTTCCAACTAACACTTTTTAGTTAACTTTACTTAATGTCGAATAATTAGTTGAACTTTCTTAAAACAATTTAGTAATCTATACTGTTTGCATGCTATGCCTTCTTTACTCAGAAAACCCAAGTACACATTGCTTGACTGGTTTGAGTACCATTTTGCAAAAGCAAAAAAAAAAAAAAAAAAAAAAAAAAAAACAGGCGGGGCAAATCTTAATAGACTTTTCACTCATTTCTTCGACTTCTGCAGTCATCATTCTTCTTAGTTGCATTTGCTCATTTTCCAGTCATCTTGAATGTTATTGTCAAAACAACTAATAATTTTGAGAGAACGTCACATAAGTTGACTTCATAAATTCATGTTGATTTCCTAAAATGTGTCATCATTATTGTGATAAGTGTTCCCTTTCGTTGGGCACTGGGAACTTAATTTATATTATTGTAATTTTCTTCCAATTGATGCAGTGATGCAACATGAAATCAGTTATTTGATTTCAAAGCAAGTAAAGTAATAAATATTATATATATTTATACTTAAATTATTTCCAATGAATGTATTAATGATATATATCATAACTATATTTCATGTATAATAATAATATTTTAACATTTTATTGTTAACACTTATAGCATAAACTTTTAATCGGGTTGATATAACCCCTCTATTTTGTGACAATATCTTGCAATTTTGCTTGAGTCACACACAGACTTCAACATTCAGCATGCAAACCACAACAATGGTAACACATTTTTTTTTTATTAATTTAATTAATTAGATCATTACAATTTTATTTGCTGTCTCTTGTCAGTATAACCCCAATAACGATAGCAAATACAATTGTAATGGTAAAATAGAACCAAAAATAGTAAAACAAAGCAATTAATTTATTAATGTCGCAATGCATTCTGGGAGTACACTTCCTCAGATCACAGATAGAATTAAGTTGACAAAACGTAAATGGATTAACTAAGAAGAACTTAATGCAATTAAGTTATGCTTACTTAATTAAATTAAGGCAATGAGTTACCTTGTTTTTTTAAGTAGATTCTACTTATCCGGGTTTACAGTGCTCCCGCTTTTGAAAAACCCGGAAAAAAACTAAAAGTCTATTGTTTACATCAAATTCATGCTTCAGTCCGGTAGGCTAATCGTTTCAGGTTTCGTCTGTCCGTTTAATGGCTTGCAACCATACATATCTGCATCAAGCTTCAAACACATAGGATAGCTTTTATAAAAATTTCAGTGTTAAAAAATCAGTATTTTAGAGTTTTACAGTTTACGTTTATTATAACATGATTAAAGAAGACTATTTCTCAAATGCAGGTGATTCTGAGGTTTCTTACATGTAAAGAAAATAATATCATAGAGATTGATAAAGACAGGCTACACACCTAAATATAGCAGGCGAAATTGTATGTTGTTTTGTAAGAGTCCCCCAGACTCCCCCTAGCGGGAGGCTGTCCTCGCTGCAGCGCGATGACGTACTGATTAATCAAAAACGTAGTTGGTGTTCGACGCACATGGGTGGAATTTTATGTTTTTAACATGCATGTATTCATCTTGTATTTATGCCGAGTTAAAGATAGAATAAATAGATACAAATTGTTGTGTTTCATTAGAAAAATTATTCTGTGATTTTAAATCAGTAGCTAGCGTATTTAAACTTTATTTAAGCAACGAAGGCATAGTGTTTTGAATAGCCATGTAACTTAGGCCTATGTATTATTATTATGATTTGTTTAATTAGTTTAATTTGGTCCTTTATGAATATAAAAAGGGTTTTGACTGTTAAAATATTCCAATGTCCAACGAATTCGCACACTGTTGGGGACAATGTCAGGTAGGCTAATATTAATAAGCTAACAATTCTATTTTTTATGCAAATAAAAATCCCAACTTTCAGGAGATAGATTAACCAACGTTCTAATGATTAAAGACATTTTATAGGCCTATTATTCATACAGTATTGAATGCATAAGTTGACAACAAAAGATAACCTATTAATTAACCAACATTACACTTTGCATGAAAAATTGCAATATGTCGTTATCCAGAGAGCGCTTAATCTAGGCAGACTTTTTCCTTCTAAATATTTAGAAAATGATTGTATAGCCTACAGTTAAACTCACAATCCCCAATGTTGTTTTGAGTGTTTTAGACAATGGTGTGAAAAACTATAAAGATTTGAACATTTATTTGATTTGACTGAGGCATTATTAGTCATGTGATCCGGCTTTAATTATCATTTAATGTCATTTTTATTGTTTAAAATGTTTAACTTAGCTATATTAGAATGATATAAAAATCTATATACACAAAATGGAATGGCATTATGGGAAATTGCATGACGGATAAAAAGAGAACTCAATTAAATCAGAGTGATGGAGATCCTAATAACTATAGTGCAACTTTTGCATATCTATCATGTTACAGGGCTTTGTGTAATCTTATAATAATGGATTACAATAATACTATAATGGATATTAATAGCACTAATGTGGGCAGTGTCATTAAAATACAAAATGCAAAATACTCTCTCAAAAATTACATATATCTTTGTATAGTAAAACATGTAATGGGCCATAATGTAAAAGCTTTAATGTTTTATTCAACATCTAGCCATTATGACATATGTCATACAGATCTTATAAAATATGTAATTTGTGGATAATGTAATAGGTAAGCGTGCCAATGCCTGTTTAAACTTGAACGAGTTTCCTGAGATGGATCCCCTTTGCTCCTTTTGTGGAGTGGAAGACGAGTCTGTACATCCTTGGGACTGTGTTTGTGTAGCTACTTTTTGGAAGAAAATGTGTCGGTTTGTAAATGCTTCTTTATGCTTCTCAATTTGTCTTTGGTGTTTAAGGATGTCCTATTTAGATTTTATAACTCTGAAAATAATCTAAAGGACAAGTAGGCTATTTTCTTATAAATCTATTTATTTTTCTAGGGTTTTTTTGTACACAAGTGTACATTTTTGTCTGTCAAACCTCTTTTTATTATACATAGGCTTTCGCAAAGACCTGAAATGTTATATTGTTATTACTATCTCTTCGTCCAGCAATGTCAAAGCTTTAAAGTCCTTTACGTTGTGCAAAAAGTATAATATTTATACATTTTAATAATGAAAAAAATGGACAAAAAGGCATCTCTCTCTCTCTCTTGAATTTAATTTATTTTATTTTAAATTAGGCTATATGTTAGCCTACCCCTTGCTCAATGTTTTTTTTTCTGTTTATTTAGCATTCTGTTTTTGTCTACTGTTTATATTTCTATTATTGTTATTTAATTCTGTTTTGAGTTGTAAGTATTTGCTGTTATAAATGTTCAATAAAAAAATAAACTTCTGGCAAAAATGGTTGTTGCAAAATAATTCTTTGAAAATCTCTAAAAACATTATAAATAATCAAAAATTGTTTGTTAAAATTATGAAAGGAAAGGTTTTTATTTAACTTTTGTTTTGCATTTTAACTGATTGTTTTGTTATATCAATATCAACCGGGGGAAAGTGAAAGATAATTTTACTGGGCGTCAACACTGATTTTGCACCCCTCAGCAAATGCAGTTGCTGCAATCGGTCCAGCAGTTTACTGTAAGCGACTGCTGTAGCCTACTCGTTTTATAGGGATGAATTTGCGTCATTTTTAAGCGTCTTCCCATATTTGAGAAAAGCCTTGATTCTCAGGTGGTGTAACGTCTCTGTTAGAGTTTAGTGTTTTTTGTTGTGAGATATATTCACGCTTGTCAATTAGTTGTAGTTACTCTCCAGCGAATAATCTCCAAGGATCATCTTTATACGTTCCAATCTGCACAGTTCTACAAAACATGAAGAGAATATTTTTGCTCTCCATTTTCGTATTATTCGCGGAAGCTTTCGGTTTTATTTTTAGGCATCATCTCTGCGTCGATTGCATGGGAACTGAGTCTGACACTGTAACAACGCGTTTCTATAAATAATGTGACAAAAACATATGTGATTCTTGGTAAATTGCATCTGAATCGGTCGCCATCGATTGCTGTAAATTGGGTAAAATGATTCACATTCATGCGCACATGAAGTTACTGTGTTACGATAATATTTGAGAAAAGCTGTGATTAGCCTATCAGTTGGAATAACGTCTCTCTGTTGGAACCCAGCAAACATTTGGACGTGTAATGACCGTTGAAAAGACGTCCGTCCGACACGTCCCGTCATGGTTGAAAAATAGTTCCAAAATGAAAGTTGAACCGACGTCTTTGACGTCATCTGGCCGTGAATTCCACGTCTCTTTTGGCCGTGAATTCCACGTCTCTTCAGCGCGTCCCTGGACGTCTAAATGCGTCGTCATTTGTGTGTTTAAATGTGTTGCTGCATAATTTAAGTGTATATAAGCCTGCATTTAAAATAATCACACACATATTGTGTAACATCGTGAAAGGCAATCAAGTCTTGAAGTTTACACATCTTGACAAAGGTTCTAAAAAGGTCCAAAATTGGTCTAGTCAGACCTGACCGTCAATAAAACGTTTTAATCACGTGTACATCACAAACAAGAACACATTATTTGTGGACATATGAAAAAAAGAAGCATGTTCTGATTTAGCACATTTTATTGATCTTGAACAGCCAAAATGTATCTTAATATTTTTTCAATGTTTA
This sequence comes from Rhinichthys klamathensis goyatoka, assembly GCF_029890125.1. Classification (NCBI taxonomy): domain Eukaryota; kingdom Metazoa; phylum Chordata; class Actinopteri; order Cypriniformes; family Leuciscidae; genus Rhinichthys; species Rhinichthys klamathensis. The sequence goes on from NW_026607478.1 coordinate 9,834, forward strand.
ACATTTGTTAACCAAACTAAAATACCAATTACAAAATACTGAATTATTATATAAAGGGATAGTTCACCCAAAAATGAAAATTCAATGAAGAAAGGTATACAGGTTTGAAACATGAGGTTGAGTAAATGATGACAATTTTCATTTTTGGGGAAACTATCCGTTTAAAAACACATTGTTTGGCTCAGTTTTTGTATCCACCAGCTGTTCCTGGAGCGTGTTTCAGGTGTTCATTGCTGCATCAATTTCAGAGTCTGTAGCATTTGGGCTCCACCTCTTCACAGCATCTAAGGGAAGATAATATATATATATTTAAATAAATAAAATTATTATTAAATTAAAATTTGAGGTAAATGATATGCACTTATTTTCAAAATACTTGTTATGGTCTACAGCTAAATAAAAAAAAAACATGGAACAAGATGAATGAATCATGAATGACACATTAGAAAAAGGTAATCAACATGCATTACATTTTATTTTATTGTATAAAATATGTTCTGCTTTTATTTTTAAAGCAGTTACTGAAAACATACATGTTAAAATCCAGCTAAACATTTCATTCCATTTCAGATCATTTACTTTCTGAAAGAAACTCTCAAAAGGCTACATTAATAAGTTACAGTAATGACTGTATCATTAAACAATATACTTGGTATAACGTTACCGTTGTTGTATACGTTCAAAGTTACTTTTAGCCTACTGGCTAATTTTAGCCAAACTCAGTAAATTTCAGTTGACAATGTGGGCATAATTTCTTTCGGTTCATTCATGTCACACAAGTAAAACTCAAGCACGTTAATCTAATACGAAATGTACTTACCCAACAGTAGATTTTTAATAATAATATCGACACAACTCCCTCCTCTCCTCATGGTTGTTCAAAGTTCCAGAATCTATGGGGAGAACGCGTTAATCCCATCGCATGATTTTGTAATATCGCGAGACCTTTTGTTACTACATCTTGGCAGCACAGTTTATGGTTTGGGCAGAGGGTTTGGGTAATTACATCCAACTCAGACATAAATGGTGACCGGGTATATTTCTGTTTTACATGTATATACATTCCATAAAAAAATAACAACGAATACATCAGGTACAACAGGTTAAAATAATGACTAAAATGCAGTGGCTTTGCATTTGCAATCACTTGACTATACTGTGCATTTTGTGATTATAATTTATAAAAACAAGATAAAGTAAATATATATTCATTTGTATATAAATCGTATAAAGAATTATAAATCCTGATAATTTTTTTCTGTCTTGCTAGACTAGACGTGCAAAAGACGTCAGTGGACGTTATTATTCACACACAGCCTGACTAGACGTGTAAAGGACGCCAGTGGACGTCTTCTTCACAACCTCTTAAAAACTTCATGGGCAACTACATTAATTATTGCAGTATTAACCATGCGAGGATTAAGCGCAGCTTTTGCATATTTAACAAGGATTTCATAGAGGGTCATGATGGACTATAAATGCACGTGTAAAAGACGTCGCCAGGTGACGTCCTCTCACCCGATACACTAAACATAACTACACGAGCTAAAAGTTAAAATAACAATTATACATGCAACTGTAGACATGTACAAATGTATCTGAATGCATTTTTAGGAAATGTTCTGTGTTACATTTTTTACCGATTTATGACGTCCTGGCCGCAACTATTTTTGGCCAGGGACACGACGTTGCCGTCGGACCAATGTTTGCTGGGAATTTAGTGTGTTTCGTGAGTTATTCACTTTTTGGTCGCGGCTGACGAACACAAGACTTAGTTACTGAAACTGAACAATATAAATATTTTCCATAGATCATCTTAATCAGGAGTCCTTTTCTTATTATTTCTTCGTATTGATTGTAAGTTGGTTTCTTTCAATTTCCATTTTCAACATCAGCAGTGCAACAAATGCATGTGTAGCCTATACCCAGCAAACATTGGTCCGACGGCAACGTCGTGTCCCTGGCCAAAAATAGTTGCGGCCAGACGTCATAAATCGGTAAAAATCTGTAACACAGAACATTTCCTAAAAATGCATTCAGATACATTTGTACATGTCTACAGTGGCATGTATAATTGTTATTTTAACTTTTAGCTACGTGTAGGCTAGTTATGCTTAGTGTATCGGGTGAGAGGACGTCACCTGGCGACGTTTTTTCCACGTGCATTTATAGTCCATCATGACCCTCTATGAAATCCTTGTTAAATATGCAAAAGCTGCGCTTAATCCTCGCATGGTTAATACTGCAATAATTAATGTAATTGCCCATGAAGTTTTTAAGAGGTTGTGAAGAAGACGTCCACTGGCGTCCTTTACACGTCTACGTCAGGCTGTGAATAATAACGTCCACTGACGTCTTTTGCACGTCTAGTCTAGCAAGACAGAAACAAATTTATCAGGAATTATAATTCTTTATAAAATACACGATTTATATACAAATGAATATTTACTTTATCTTGTTTTTATAAATTATAATCACAAAATGCCCAGTATAGTCAAGTGATTGCAAAGCCACTGCATTTTCGTCATTATTTTAACCTGTTATATCTTTATGAAATACACAATTTATATACAAAATCTACTTTATCTTGTTTTTATATATTATAATCACAAAATGCCCAGTATAGTCAAGTGATTGCAAAGCCACTGCATTTTAGTCATTATTTTAACCTGTTGTACCTGATGTTTTCGTTGTTATTTTTTATGTAATGTATTTATATACAAAAACAGTAATATACCCGGTCACCATTTATGTCTGAATTGGATGTGCCCAAACCATAAACTGTGCTGCCAAGATATATGAACAAAAAATCTCGCGATACAACAAAATCCCACAATAGCATAGATTATCTCGCGAGATGTTAATGCGTTCTCATAGATTCTAGAACTTTGAACAACCACGAGGAGAGGATGGAGTTGTGTTGATAGTATTATTAAAAATCTACTGTTTGGTAAGTACATTTTGTATTAGATTAACGTGCTTGAGTTTTACTTGTGTGACATGAATGAACAGAAAGAAATGATGCCCACATTGTCAACTGAAATTTACTGAGTTTGGCTAAAATTAGCCAGTAGGCTAAAAGTAACTTTGAACGTATACAACAACAGTATACCAAGTATATTGTTTAATGATACAGTCAAAGTTATTACTGTAACTTATTAATGTAGCCTTTTGAGAGTTTCTTTCAGAAAGTAAATTATCTGAAATGGAATGAAATGTTTAGCTGGATTTTAACATGTATGTTTTCAGTAACTGCTTTAAAAATAAAGCATAACATATTTTATACAATAAAATAAAATGTAATGCATGTTGATTACCTTTTTCTAATGTTTTATTCATGATTAATTCATCTTGTTCCATGTTTTTTTTTTTTTATTTAGCTGTAGACCATAAAAATATTTTGAAAATAAGTGCATATCATTTACCTCAAATTTATAATTTTATTTATTAATATATATATATTCTCTTCCCTTAGATGCTGTGAAGAGGTGGAGCCCAAATACAGACTCTGAAATTGATGCAGCAATGGCAGAACACCTGAAACACGCTCCAGGAACAGCTGGTGGATACAAAAACTGAGCCAAACAATGTGTTTAAAGGGATAGTTCACCCAAAAATGAAAATTGTCATCATTTACTCCACCTCATGTTTCAAACCTGTATACCTTTCTATGTTATGCTAAACACAAAGATGTTTGTAACCAAGATGTCGCTTCCCATTAATCTTTCTCAAATAATGGTAGTCAATGGTTGCTCTATTTGCTTGGTTACACACATTCTTCAAAATATCTTCTTTTGTGTTCAGAAGAAACTCATACAGGTTTGGAACATGAGGGTGAGTAAATGAAAGAATTTTCATTTTTGGGTGAACTATCCCTTTATATAATAATTCAGTATTTTGTAATTGGTATTTTAGTTTGGTTAACAAATGTTAAACATTGAAAAAATATTAAGAGACATTTTTGCTGTTCAAGATCAATAAAATTTGCTAAATCAGAACATGCTTCTTTTTTTCTTATGTCCACAAATAATGTGTTCTTGTTTGTGATGTACACGTGATTGAAACGTTTTATTGACGGTCAGGTCCGTCTGACTGGACCAATTTTGGACCTTTTTAGAACCTTTGTCAAGATGTGTAAACCTCAAGACTTGATTGCCTTTCACGATGTTACACAATATGTATGTGATTATTTTAAATGCAGGCATATACACTTAAATTATGCAGCAACACTAGCCTGACTTCGTCATACTCATATTCTAGTCAGAATGTGAGTCTGATACTGCTTCATAGGGCTTTGATTATGAGGCGTGTCTTAACCGAACCAGGAAAAAAAAAAACTCTGCACTCAATTGGATAGACCTACAACCAATGAGAGCAACGCAGTTAGTCAACTACTTTGCATAGCACAGTTGTCAACTACAGAACTCAAATGCACGCACGCTGGAAGAAGTAAAATAACGAGTGTTGCTTCTTTTACTTGGTCCTCTATGAGTGCGACCAAAGGAGAAACCACAACGACCGCAGGGTTTTCATTGCGTCCCATCTTCTTAGTTACCATCGGAGCCAGCTGATAAATTAAACTTTTGCCGAATCCCATAGGAAGGACGGCAAACACATCTTTCCGATCGACAAATGCCTTGATTGCAGTTCTATGTTCGTCTATTAAAATGAATGCGCTGTCGATTTCTTTTACAACAGACGCGATAGCGGGATCTATAAGTTACATCTCAGTTCTCCAGCGGCAGTCATCTGTGAGGGAAACCAGTTCAACCCAAGCGCTCTTTGATAACGTGAGGATTACGTCCCTGCAGATCATCTGTCCATCATCGTATAAAGCCCGCCCTGGCAATTTGATTGGCCCGACGATTTCTGAACCGATCATAATTACTCCTCAATGGAGCAAGTCCAGACCGAACTTCCCGATCAAAAAATGTTGTGGGCGGGGTTCGGGCTGGCATCCAGGCTACAGCAACACATTTAAACACACAAATGATGACGCATTTAGACGTCCAGGGACGCGCTGAAGAGACGTGTAATTCACGGCCAGAAAAGACGTGTAATTCACGGCCAGAAAAGACGTGTAATTCACGGCCAGAAAAGACGTCGGTTCAACTTCCATTTTGGAACTATTTTTCAACCATAACGGGACGTGTCGGACGGACGTCTTTTCAACGGTCATTACACGTCCAAATGTTTGCTGGGTACTGACCCACTGAGCAATGTGACGTTGGAGTGACGTCTTTTCTGTGTAATTTTTGGACGTCCAATTTCGGTCCACTGAAGGGGTTGTTTTGTAACGCCAGGCGACGTCTTTATTCGACGTCTACTGCACGTCTAATGTTGACGTCTGTGGGACCAAATGTGGTCGTTTGTGGACGTCTTTTCAACAAAATTTAGACTAATTTTAGACGTTGTTTCTATACAACTTCTATAACTGTCAGTAGTCCCATGTTTCAAAAGAGTGGACATGTTTTCTGTACCATGTATTTACATTTATGCATTTGGCAGACGCTTTTATCTACAGTGACTTACATTGCATTACACATTTACATTCCAATCAGTTCCTGCTTTTCCTGGGAATTGAACCCATGATCTTGGCATTGCAAGCGCCAACGCTCTTCTGTTTGAGCTACAGCATTACACCTTAATATGCCTCTTCAATTATCACCTGCTGCTGAGACGATCAAATGGAGTTTTTGGAAAATTATCTTAAATAATTATAAATAATCTGTATATGTATTAATCATGTTGATAACAACAATGTTGATATTTGTAAATAAAAAAATATTGCATATTAATCATGTAAATGTCCTGCACCTGTAATAGACGTCCAAATGAGGTCCAAAAAAATGACCCAGTTCAACCGTCAAATGTGGAACGTCAACATGACGTCCAAGTTGGGTCATGGTTGGACGTCCAAATATTGGACCTAGTTTGGACGTTGAATTTGGATGTCCAGAATTGGTCATGGACCGACGGACCCAATATAGACATGATCTGCACATCTATCCGACGTCCAATGTTTAGTGAGGATGCTGTAATAATAATAACAACCGTTTTAATATGTGCTCCATGGCAGGGGCGTGGCCAAGGGTGGCACGCTGCCAACCTAAAAATTAGCTTTGCCACCCCAGATAACATCTCGGATAGGTCTACTGATGTAATGCACAAACAATTTTCGGTTTTGGTTTATGGAGGGGCGCCGGCTTACCTTCCCCCCATCTGCTTTTATTTAAAAAAAAGTTAATCTTCGATCAATTGGGTCACGGAAAGCACATCAAATATGATCTATAATTCACTCTAGTTTGTTTAAATCTGTTGTCTTCATTTAGATAAATTGCATTTCTGCCCCTGCAGCATGTAAAAGGCAGATCAGTATGAATAGCACACGCCACTGCAGTAGCGGTAGAGTTCAGACTCGGAAGAAGAATGCGCTTGTCTTGTCCAGAGACAAGTATAGCCTATAGTTGTGGGAATCTCCACGCATATGAAAGCAAACTTTAAATTTTGAATCGCACATTCTGACAGGTGTAGGCCTAATGGTATTAAATAAATTGTCATTCAAATCACAATGATTTCAGGAGACAAAACATGCATTTATGTGGAGAAATAGCCAAATCAGCACAATAGCTAGCCTATTGAAGATGTTAATTATATAAATGTTGCTAAAAGCTTTTTATTAAATTTTTAAATGGTTGACATTTTACTTGTAACATCTCTGAGATTATCTTAAAGGGATAGTTCACCCAAAAATGAAAATTCTGTAAGTAATTACTCACCCTCATGTTGTTCCAACCCCGTCGTTCATCTTCGGAACACGAATGAAGATATTTTTGATTAAATCTGAGAGCTGGATCACTCCTCCATAGGCTTCTAAGGGATTGAAACTTGCCAGCCCCGAAAAGTTATTAAAGATATCGTTAAAATAGTCCAAGTGACTACAGTGGCTCAATGTTAAGTTTATCAAGCGAATACTTTTTGTGCCCAAAAACAAACAAAAATAACGACTTTATTTCAACTATTCATTTCCTTCTCTGTGGGCCTCAGTCAGTTGATCTAGTTTAACAGCATAGTGTTTCTGTGTTGTACGTCACACGCATCACACACATGACCAGCATCGGCCAATAGTGAGCTATACGTGTGACGTACAACACAGAAGCACTATAGAGTGCCAAAGTTATAACGTCACTTTGTAGGCCAAAACGCGGAAGTGAGTTAGCATTTTAGCACTTCCGGTTCCCTTGCCCTAAAGTCTATGGGTTTTTTGAATGGGTTTTTGCTAAATCGCCTGAAATAAGGTCTGTGGTTAACAAAGCCTTTTATTTTATTTATTTATATTTTCACGTTTTGATCTATGACATAAAACACACCAGTTATAACCTGCTTGTGGTTTTTTAAACTTTATAGGCTTCAAAATGTATACATTTTGGATTAACTTGTAAAGATTATCTTGATAGACAAAACGTGTAAGGGTCACAACTCTTTGTTGAACACAGATCTTATTTTTTGCGATTTTCCAAAAGTCTATGGGGAAAATGCATAGCTTTTCGATCGAGGGAACCCATGCGCCGCTAACTTCCGAGTTGTCCTACAAAGTGACGTCATAACTTCGGCACTCTATTACACAACGTGAACTGACTCGAGGCCCACAGAAAAGGAAATGAATAGTTGAAATAAAGTCGTTATTATTCTCGTCGCTTGATAAACTTAAGATTGAGCCACTGTAGTCACTTGGACTATTTTAATGATGTCTTTAATAACTTTTCGGGGCTGGCAAGTTTCAATCCCTTAGAAGCCTATGGAGGAGTGATCCAGCTCCCAGATTTAATCAAATATATCTTAATTTGTGTTCCGAAGATGAACGAAAGTCTTACGGGGTTGAACAACAATATATATTTCCATTACAGCAAGGCCATTATTCCATGATCACACACACACACACACACACATACCTACTTAACCACAATGTGAGGACGTATGACTGGGAACCCTACCTTTAGGGACACCCCTTTCTGAAGGGTCTAGAGACAAAAGAAAGACATGACTGCACTTCTGGAGAAGCTGTCATCACACTTATCACTTGATTTTATTAATAAAAGTCTTCCTTAAAGACCTGACATTTTGCCTTCACTTTAGGGACAGTATTTTTTATGTCCATTTTGGGGACATTAAACACAAACTCTGATCAAGTCATACTTTGAGGACCATGGTGATACACAGACTCTGGTTAAGTCATACTTTGAGGACCATGGTGATACACAGATTCTGGTAAAGGTATAATATCAGGACTTTGTTGAGATGGTATATATTTAGTGAGTAAACAGTTTTTTATTTTTATTTTTATTTCGTCAAGATCACAGAAAATGGGTAGCCAACATTTTTGTCTGATTTGTAGCTTGAGATGAAGTGTCCTTCACTGCTCAGTTGGGGAATGACAATTAACATTCAGAAATATTATTCATTTGACTGTATTTGATTGATTGACTATCAGAGAGAACCAAAGATGGAACTGAAGACAATAGTGTCATTATTCAGCTCAATTCTATTTCAACTGTAAAACAGCTCTACAGAAGTCATTTAATAATTGCTGAAATTTTACAAGTTATGTGCCTGAAGTAGAGGTCAGCACAGGCTTTAAACTTAAGCCCAAACCCGGCCCGTACCCGAAATCATTTAACCTGACCCGAACATTACGGTTATATTTTAAGCCTGAGCCCGACCCAAACCCGAGGTCCGTTTCTCAGTAAATTGCTTTTTTTTTGTGCAATATGCTGTATTTTATGATTGCTTGCCACGATAATTAAAAAAATAAGCTACATGTACAAACACCGTTTCACCAAGGCACATCGGCCCCTCATCAGTCAGCACACAAGAAAAAAAAGAGAAAAAGCACAGAACTTACTAATTACGAAACTTTGATGAGGTTGAAAAGGTGAAACAGTCATAAATTCCCCTGGAACCCAAACATTAAACTTCATAAAGTTTGCGCAGTTGCACAACTATTTACACAAATATAGCCTATCCTTCTCAGTCCGAGTTATGAATGAAGGGAACAGCATCGCGAGCTGATGTTTCAGCGCATCCTCTGACTGCGTGTTGTGACTGAAATTGTGTGTGCGGGAGCACATGCACAAAAAAGTTTTGTAAAATGATATATGATAAAATAAAAATGATTCATATATCATTTTACAAAACTGTTTTGTTTGTTATTTCGATCACATCACAATCAGAGGAGGACGGCTGAAACTGCACACATCTACTTTCTCTCTCGCGTGATCGTATAATTACGATCACAACACAGCAAGCAGCCGAGCACACGGCACGCAAACTAATATATATATATAGCCTAAATAGTTTTTCTAAGACCACGGCCTGCATCCCTCTAGTTAATTTAGCATCGACTGCAAAATAATCATTATCACAAAAACATCTTGAGTCTTTGGCTACTCACTGGGGCTTTAACACATTAGTCATGTTCTTCTGTAAAGTGTAGTAATTGTCCAAAAAACAAACAAAAAAAACACACACTTCAATTAAATGACTCTTTGGGGACTTGATAGACACACACACACTCCGATTAAATGACTCTTTGGGGACTTGAGAGACACACACACTCCGATTAAATGACTCTTTGGGGACTTGAGAGACACACACACTCCGATTAAATGACTCTTTGGGGACTTGAGAGACACACACACACACACACACTCCGATTAAATGACTCTTTGGGGACTTGAGAGACACACACACTCCGATTAAATGACTCTTTGGGGACTTGAGAGACACACACACTCCGATTAAATGACTCTTTGGGGACTCGAGTGACACACACTCCAATTAAATGACTCTTTAATATTAACAGTCTTGAACACATTGTGTTGAAAGTACACATTGCAGTTAATGACAGAAATTCAAAAACATAAAAAATAAAAAAAAGAACAATGAAAAATCAATTAACTTGGAGGTGGGAATGATTCTCAGTGCACAACCATCCTCGATATTTCCTCCATCCACCCATCAAAATCTCTACCTCCTCCTTTACCTTCACTCCTCCCTCTTTACCTTCACTCCTCCCTCTTTTCAACCTCTTTACCTTCACTCCTCCCTCTTTTCCATCCTCTTTACCTTCACTCCTCCCCATTTTCTCCCTCTTTACCTTCACTCCTCCCTCTTTTCCATCCTCTTTACCTTCACTCCTCCCCCATTTTCTCCCTCTTTACCTTCACTCCTCCCTCTTTTCCATCCTCTTTACCTTCACTCCTCCCTCTTTTCCATCCTCTTTACCTTCACTCCTCCCCCATTTTCTCCCTCTTTACCTTCACTCCTCCCTCTTTTCCATCCTCTTTACCTTCACTCCTCCCTCTTTTCTCCCTCTTTACCTTCACTCCTCCCTCTTTTCCATCCTCTTTACCTTCACTCCTCCCCCATTTTCTCCCTCTTTACCTTCAATCCTCCCTCTTTTCCATCCTCTTTACCTTTACTCCTCCCTCTTTTCAACCTGTTTACCTTCACTCCTCCCTCTTTTCCATCCTCTTTACCTTCACTCCTCCCCATTTTCTCCCTCTTTACCTTCACTCCTCCCTCTTTCATCCTTTACATTAGCTGTGTTGGACATGGGCTGTGGCTGGATGTAACCGATCGGTGAGAGTTGCCGTGTGGAGGCGGGAGGAGCTGAAAACTGAGACGTGAGTTTGACTCTTTCTGCTTCCCGTAGTGACGCTTGCGCTGTGTTTGCATACTTTACCACAGCTGAAGTGGAATAAATGCATTATTTGCCAAATACACCGATATTTCAGAGACATTTTGATTCAATACATGTACTGCTTAATACAGCGTCTGTTTGTACAAGAATATAGTTCAACATAAGCCTAAATCCCAATGAAGTGGGGTCTACATTGTATCAGTTTTATTTTGATAACCATGACAATATAACATTGCGACTACATGAAAAGAGCTTTCACTGTTATAAAAAACAGATTTGTGCGGTGGATTCGGCAAATCGTGGATCAGTTGTGTCGTCATCAGAGCTCGTGAGTCGCTCTGGAGAAACTGCTCTGGCTGAGTCCTGCTCTCGAATCGCTCTCGCCGTACTCTGAGACCATACGTCACAGTCACGGGGCGTCGCTGTCTGAAGCCGTACACAAGCTCTAACCGTCATGCACTGCTCAAGTCAGCCGTCTGTGCAGCGCTGTCCAACAAGTTCAACAAGCATAAAGCTCTCCTCCCTCTTTACATCATCTTTATATTCTCCTCCCTCTTTACATCCCCTTTACATTCTCCTTTACATCCTCTCCTCCCTCTTTACATTCTCTCCTCCCTCTTTACATTCTCTCCTCCCTCTTTACATCCCCTTTACATTCTCTCCTCCCTCTTTACATTCTCTCCTCCCTCTTTACATCCTCTCCTCCCTCTTTACATTCTCTTTATATTCTCTCCTCCCTCTTTACATCCTCTCCTCCCTCTTTACATTCTCTTTATATTCTCTCCTCCCTCTTTACATTCTCTCCTCCCTCTTTACATTCTCTTTATATTATCTCCTCCCTCTTTACATTCTCTCCTCCCTCTTTACATTCTCTTCTCCCTCTTTACATTCTCTCCTCCCTCTTTACATTCTCTCCTCCCTCTTTACATTCTCTCCTCCCTCTTTACATCCCCTTTACATTCTCATCCCCCTTTACATTCTCTCCTCCCTCTTTACATTCTCTCCTCCCTCTTTACATTCATTCTCTCCTCCCTCTTTACATCCTCTTTACATTATCTCCTCCCTCTTTACATTCTCTCCTCCCTCTTTACATCCTCTTTATATTCTCTCCTCCCTCTTTACATTCTCTTCTCCCTCTTTACATTCTCTCCTCCCTCTTTACATTCTCTCCTCCCTCTTTACATTCTCTCCTCCCTCTTTACATTCTCTCCTCCCTCTTTACATCCCCTTTACATTCTCTCCTCCCTCTTTACATTCTCTTCTCCCTCTTTACATTCTCTCCTCCCTCTTTACATTCTCTCCTCCCTCTTTACATCCTCTTTATATTCTCTCCTCCCTCTTTACATCCTCTTTACATTCTCTCCTCCCTCTTTACGTTCTCTCCTCCCTCTTTACATTCTCTCCTCCCTCTTTACATCCTCTTTATATTATCTCCTCCCTCTTTACATTCTCTCCTCCCGCTTTACATTCTCTTCTCCCTCTTTACATTCTCTCCTCCCTCTTTACATTCTCTCCTCCCTCTTTACATTCTCTCCTCCCTCTTTACATTCTCTCCTCCCTCTTTACATTCTCTCCTCCCTCTTTACATCCCCTTTACATTCTCATCCCTCTTTACATCCTCTTCTCCCTCTTTACATTCTCTCCTCCCTCTTTACATCCCCTTTACATTCTCTCCTCCCTCTTTACATTCTCTTCTCCCTCTTTACATTCTCTCCTCCCTCTTTACATCCTCTCCTCCCTCTTTACATCCTCTTTACATTCTCTCCTCCCTCTTTACATCCTCTTTACATTCTCTCCTCCCTCTTTACATTCTCTCCTCCCTCTTTACATCCTTTACATTCTCTCCTCCCTCTTTACAATCTCTCCTCCCTCTTTACATTCTCTCCTCCCTCTTTACATCCCCTTTACATTCTCTCCTCCCTCTTTACATCCCCTTTACATTATCTCCTCCCTCTTTACATTCTCTCCTCCCTCTTTACATTCTCTCCTCCCTCTTTACATTCTCTTCTCCCTCTTTACATTCTCTCCTCCCTCTTTACATCCCCTTTACATTCTCTCCTCCCTCTTTACATCCTTTACATTCTCTCCTCCCTCTTTACATCCTTTACATTCTCTCCTCCCTCTTTACATCCTTTACATTCTCTCTTCCCTCTTTACATTCTCTCCTCCCTCTTTACATTCTCTCCTCCCTCTTTACATCCCCTTTACATTCTCTCCTCCCTCTTTACATTCTCTCCTCCCTCTTTACATCCCCTTTACATTCTCTCCTCCCTCTTTACATTCTCTTCTCTCCTCCCTCTTTACATTCTCTCCTCCCTCTTTACATCCCCTTTACATTCTCTCCTCCCTCTTTACATGCTCTTTACATTCTCTCCTCCCTCTTTACAGTCTCTCCTCCCTCTTTACATCCTTTACATTATATCCTCCCTCTTTACATTCTCTCCTCCCTCTTTACATTCTCTCCTCCCTCTTTACATTCTCTCCTCCCTCTTTACATCCTTTACATTATCTCCTCCCTCTTTACATTCTCTCCTCCCTCTTTACATTCTCTCCTCCCTCTTTACATCCCCTTTACATTCTCTCCTCCCTCTTTACATTCTCTCCTCCCTCTTTACATCCATTACATTCTCTCCTCCCTCTTTACATTCCCTTTACATTCTCTCCTCCCTCTTTACATCCTTTACATTATCTCCTCCCTCTTTACATTCCCTTTACATTCTCTCCTCCCTCTTTACATCCTTTACATTATCTCCTCCCTCTTTACATTCCCTTTACATTCTCTCCTCCCTCTTTACATCCTTTACATTATCTCCTCCCTCTTTACATTCCCTTTACATTCTCTCCTCCCTCTTTACATTCTCTCCTCCCTCTTTACACCCCCTTTACATTCTCTCCTCCCTCTTTACATCCCCTTTACATTCTCTCCTCCCTCTTTACATCCTCTTTACATTCTCTCCTCCCTCTTTACATCCTCTTTACATTCTCTCCTCCCTCTTTACATCCCCTTTACATTCTCTCCTCCCTCTTTACATTCTCTCCTCCCTCTTTACATCCCCTTTACATTCTCCCTCTTTACATTCTCTTCTCTCCTCCCTCTTTACATTCTCTCCTCCCTCTTTACATCCCCTTTACATTCTCTCCTCCCTCTTTACATGCTCTTTACATTCTCTCCTCCCTCTTTACAGTCTCTCCTCCCTCTTTACATCCTTTACATTATCTCCTCCCTCTTTACATTCTCTCCTCCCTCTTTACATTCTCTCCTCCCTCTTTACATTCTCTCCTCCCTCTTTACATCCTTTACATTATCTCCTCCCTCTTTACATTCTCTCCTCCCTCTTTACATTCTCTCCTCCCTCTTTACATCCCCTTTACATTCTCTCCTCCCTCTTTACATTCTCTCCTCCCTCTTTACATCCATTACATTCTCTCCTCCCTCTTTACATTCCCTTTACATTCTCTCCTCCCTCTTTACATCCTTTACATTATCTCCTCCCTCTTTACATTCCCTTTACATTCTCTCCTCCCTCTTTACATCCTTTACATTATCTCCTCCCTCTTTACATTCCCTTTACATTCTCTCCTCCCTCTTTACATCCTTTACATTATCTCCTCCCTCTTTACATTCCCTTTACATTCTCTCCTCCCTCTTTACATTCTCTCCTCCCTCTTTACACCCCCTTTACATTCTCTCCTCCCTCTTTACATCCCCTTTACATTCTCTCCTCCCTCTTTACATCCTCTTTACATTCTCTCCTCCCTCTTTACATCCTCTTTACATTCTCTCCTCCCTCTTTACATCCTCTTTACATTCTCTCCTCCCTCTTTACATCCTCTTTACATTCTCTCCTCTTTACATTCACTCCTCCTCTTTACACCCCCTTTACATTCTCTCCTCCCTCTTTACATCCCCTTTACATTCTCTCCTCCCTCTTTACATCCTCTTTACATTCTCTCCTCCCTCTTTACATCCTCTTTACATTCTCTCCTCCCTCTTTACATCCTCTTTACATTCTCTCTTTACATTCACTCCTCCTCTTTACATCCCCTTTACATTCTCTCCTCCCTCTTTACATTCTCTCCTCCCTCTTTACATCCTCTTTACATTCTCTCCTCTTTACATTCTCTCCTCCCTCTTTACACCCCCTTTACATTCTCTCCTCCCTCTTTACATCCCCTTTACATTCTCTCCTCCCTCTTTACATCCTCTTTACATTCTCTCCTCCCTCTTTACATCCTCTTTACATTCTCTCCTCCCTCTTTACATCCTCTTTACATTCTCTCCTCTTTACATTCACTCCTTCTCTTTACATCCCCTTTACTTTACAGATGTAAAGAGGGAGGAGAATGTAAAGGGGATGTAAAGAGGGAGGAGAATATAAAGATGATGTAAAGAGGGAGGAGAGCTTTATGCTTGTTGAACTTGTTGGACAGCGCTGCACAGACGGCTGACTTGAGCAGTGCATGACGGTTAGAGCTTGTGTACGGCTTCAGACAGCGACGCCCCGTGACTGTGACGTATGGTCTCAGAGTACGGCGAGAGCGATTCGAGAGCAGGACTCAGCCAGAGCAGTTTCTCCAGAGCGACTCACGAGCTCTGATGACGACACAACTGATCCACGATTTGCCGAATCCACCGCACAAATCTGTTTTTTATAACAGTGAAAGCTCTTTTCATGTAGTCGCGATGTTATATTGTCATGGTTATCAAAATAAAACTGATACAATGTAGACCCCACTTCATTGGGATTTAGGCTTATGTTGAACTATATTCTTGTACAAACAGACACTGTATTAAGCAGTACATGTATTGAATCAAAATGTCTCTGAAATTTCGGTGTATTTGGCAAATAATGCATTTATTCCACTTCAGCTGTGGTAAAGTATGCAAACACAGCGCAAGCGTCACTACGGGAAGCAGAAAGTGTCAAACTCACGTCTCAGTTTTCAGCTCCTCCCGCCTCCACACGGCAACTCTCACCGATCGGTTACATCCAGCCACAGCCCATGTCCAACACAGCTAATCACTCTTCACTTTATCATCTTTACATTCTCTCCTCCCTCTATAACAGAAATATCAAAAAGTTTAACATGACATTCCATCCAACTTCATTGCAACTGAACAAAGAAAACTGAATAAATGAAATTAGACTATATTACTATCCTCTACTTCTTCATTAGCTTTCTTATACTCTAACTTTTCACTTTATATTCTGTTTCATTCCATCCTCAGAATATTTCTACACCTTTATCCTCATTTCTTTTAATTAAGCTCAATTTCTTACAAAAAGAGCATAATATGCAAAGTGTTGAAGTGTTGATGGCTCCCTACAAACCACCCTTTCTTTTAAGAGTCGTGATCCTGTTCCGCACATAATTTTTCACACCAGTCCATGTTCGCTGCTTCAAAGCTTCTGGCTCTGCGTGAATGCATCTTTCACAGTCTTGCTTACCAGGAACTTTGCATGTCTTGATGAACTTCATCATGTGTCTCTCTACTGCTTTTACCTCACTGTCCTCCCATTTCTTTTTTGGAGCGTGTGAAGAACCTATGAAATAGTTAAAAAGTAAATTCTCATTACAACTAAATCGGTGAGTAAAGACCAAATCAAGATTGTGTCCTCATGTGTTGATTATTTGAATTTGGCTGGATATTGCTGCTTGGAGCTAATTCATGTTTATTTGATTATTGTTGTTTGTGCAGTTTAGAGATTTTTCTTACATTGATCCACCTGTGAAACAGATTGATCAGATTGAACAGGTTGAACAGGTTGATCAGATTGAACAGGTTGAACAGGTCGATCAGTCTCTGCTGGTGCTGTTGTCTGAGATAGGTCACTGTAGTCCTCCTCATCACTTGACATGGAATCACCTTGGGCCTCAAGTTGCTCTAAATAATTAAATGACAATAAAATTAACACTATATTGCTTATACTTAGTATCTGTGACATGATGTGTTTTGCATATAAGTACAGCACAGATACACACAGACTAAATATACTCATACCATTTGGGTCAATTTCAATGTCATCAAGTTTCTTTCCTTTGTAGTCAGACAGTGTTCCTTTCTCCATGGCCATTAGGACTTTACTCATTTTTGCCAGCTGCAGTGTTCCCTCTGGTAACCGGTAATACTGTCTGTGGATTCTGATATCGTGACCAAGGAAATCAGCCAGTTGGTCTGCTTCATTCTCATCAAGGTTAAGAATTTTAGACATGGTTGCTATGTGTTTCCTGAGCCTAGTTGATGACAGTGCTTCAGGGTTCTTTATGCCACATTCGCAAGCAGCTTTGTTGATGCACTCTCCACCTCTGTAGGCTGACATTGCTCCACATCTGGCAAACATAAAGGGATTCTCTGCTGGAACACCACAAAGCTCCCGCGTTTCAACGAGCAGCTCCATGGCAGAAACCATGGAAGGCTTGAGGAGCACAGGAACCTTTCTGCCTCGTTTACCCCGGATCTCAACTCTTGTGAAGTGCAGACACAGCTTCCTCTCAAACTCAGACAGACAGATGGCAATGTCTTTGTGTAGCTCAGAAGAATCCCTACTTTTAAAAGCTGACAAAAGCATCCGGGATACCTCACCTTCTCTCCTTCGGTTGAACAGGATGACCTGGGACAGTGTGACCTTGGCTAGAGCAGAGTAGCTGTCAGCAGAAGGGCAAGTTCTGAGCTTACTTAGGAGCCCATCGTGTTTCTTTTCAAGATGTGTGTGCAGGACTTTGACATCCTGAGTGAAAGGAATGATCTGTGGTGTGTTCCACTTGGCTTCTTTCAATGTAGTTATAGCACCAGCAGAAATGTACTCATTCCACCTTGCCTGGTGTATTTTCCTGAAGTCTCGGGCGCATTCAGCACGATCATGATCTCCATACATCATGGCATTGCTCTCAACAATGCTACAGACCTTGTTTAAAGAATGCCCAAGTTTGAGAGCTAAAGAAGGAATGCGGTAGGAGTTTTTCTCTTCATTGTAGCCACATAAAACTTTAACAGCTGCTATGACATGTTTGAAGTTTGCTGGTATGAAGAAGTCTACCATTGTTCTCAGTGGGGTAATCTTCCTTGCTTCAAGAAGAAGTCTGCCTACTTCTCTCATCTTCTGTCTGATGTAGTCATGTTTGGTCACATCAGACCCCATCCTGTTGAACATGTGCTCCCCCAGCTGCATGATGCATCTGTCAGTATGAACTACACGCGAAACTTCATCATAGTTCATAAAGGACAGTATTTTCTTGAAACCTTTGCTCACTTCTAAGCCAACTGGTGTGTTTAAAGCACACAGAGATCGAACTCTTTTCCTGCCCTGGGCATCATCCTCTTTAGGTTTCAGGGGACAGTTTTTGATATGCTTCCAAAGGCTATGCTTGTTGTAAAGCCCTTGGCAGTAAATGCAGTGAATAAATTCTTTGGCTCTTTGTCTATTTTTTGGACGGTAGCAGGCAATCATCTCCCCATGTCCTTGTCTCACCACATCTGTGTTGTGGGCAAAGTTGCCCCTTTTTCTAAGGAGGTTTAACTGGACTTGTCTTTCTTTGGAATGTTTTGGAAATGCTATTGCCTTTACAACCCCCACTTCGTTGCGATGGACAAATTCAAGGTGTCTTGCCATTTTTGAATATGGCTTAGAGCAATAAAGGCAATACTGCTTCTTGTTGTACGCCTTGCGTTCCTGCTTTGGTGATGGCATTGACTGAATAAAAGTCTTTTCACCAGACAAGGTGTTTGTCTCTTTAGATTGGCATTTCATCTTTTTTGGTGATGGTGCGGTCATAAATTGATCAGATGAACTACCTGCCTCGTTGGGAGATGTTGGATGTATCAAAGCACTTTTGACCATGTCATGTCCAGAAGAACTACCATCCGATTCATCGGAGCTGATTTTTGGTATGTAGTCAACATCGCTGTAGTCTGTGACATCGCTGTAGTCTGTGTCACAGACGGAACTTCCGGAATACTGAATGAGAGAATTTAACACTTACTCAAGGCAGTGGTTGCTGTAACATTACGTTTCATCATATTGCGGATACTATTATGCAAGCCAATTCATAATTATGCAAAAAAAATTGCATATAAAGTATCACATGGCAAGTCACATACCTGTCTTTTTCTTGATGGCCTTAAAGAGGATATCTGGAAGAGGATGAATACAAACCAATATAAATGATATATAATTTCATATAATCTATTGTTAGTTCTACCAGTGCAATACACCCCGACCATCCCAATAATTCAGCAAATGAATCTACCCACCTCCCATGAGAGTGTCTCAGACACCTGTGATGAGTGAACCACTGGTGTTGACACAGCACAAGGTGAAGATAAGGGTGGAGCAGGCGAGGATGAGGATGATGAATGCTGCGCATAAGGCGATGAGGGCTGCACAGGCGAGGATGATGAAGGCTGCCCAGGCGAGGATGATGAAGGCTGCCCAGGCGAGGATGATGAAGGCTGCACAGGCGAGGCTGATGAAGGCTGCCCAGGCGAGGCTGATGAAGGCTGCCCAGGTGAGGATGATGAAGGCTGCACAGGCGAGGATGATGAAGGCTGCCCAGGCCAGGCTGATGAAGGCTGCCCAGCCCAGGCTGATGAAGGCTGCCCAGCCCAGGCTGATGAAGGCTGCCCAGGCGAGGCTGATGAAGGCTGCCCAGGCGAGGATGATGAAGGCTGCCCAGGCGAGGATGATGAAGGCTGCACAGGCGAGGATGATGAAGGCTGCACAGGCGAGGCTGATGAAGGCTGCCCAGGCCAGGCTGATGAAGGCTGCCCAGGCGAGGCTGATGAAGGCTGCCCAGGCGAGGCTGATGAAGGCTGCCCAGGCGAGGCTGATGAAGGCTGCCCAGGCGAGGCTGATGAAGGCTGCACAGGCGAGGCTGATGAAGGCTGCCCAGGCCAGGCTGATGAAGGCTGCCCAGGCCAGGCTGATGAAGGCTGCACAGGCGAGGCTGATGAAGGCTGCACAGACGAGGCTGATGAAGGCTGCACAGGCGAGGATGATGAAGGCTGCCCAGGCCAGGCTGATGAAGGCTGCACAGGCGAGGCTGATGAAGGCTGCCCAGGCCAGGCTGATGAAGGCTGCACAGGCGAGGCTGATGAAGGCTGCACAGGCGAGGATGATGAAGGCTGCCCAGGCGAGGCTGATGAAGGCTGCCCAGGCGAGGCTGATGAAGGCTGCCCAGGCGAGGATGATGAAGGCTGCCCAGGCGAGGCTGATGAAGGCTGCACAGGCGAGGATGATGAAGGCTGCCCAGGCGAGGCTGATGAAGGCTGCCCAGGCGAGGCTGATGAAGGCTGCCCAGGCGAGGCTGATGAAGGCTGCACAGGCGAGGATGATGAAGGCTGCACAGGCGAGGATGATGAAGGCTGCACAGGCGAGGATGATGAAGGCTGCACAGGCGAGGATGATGAAGGTGACGTGGGAGGTGTTGATGTTGATGAGGACAGGGCAGGAGGGCATGAGGTTGATGAGGCCATTATAGAGGTGGACACAGCACAGGGTGCTGATGAAGAGGGTGCACCAGATGTGGATGCGACTGAGGATGACTGTAACAGTCTTGATTGAAACCGCTTCTGCAGATATATAAAGAGATATTTAGCTTAAACAAGAATAAAATGACATTAAAAATATTGAAAACTGTGGCACCCATATAAAACAAAACAAACACACTGTAGGGGTAAACAAAAAATAAAGAAACGTGTTTTGCACACTTCAAAGCAAAGATCATTAATAAAATAAAAAACAACAAAATTGTGACAATAGTCAAATTAATAGTTACACTGGTTCAGACATTAAAACTCTGAACCAATAACTACTTAAATGATTAGTTCACTTCAGAATTAAAATTTCCTGATAATTTACTCGCCATCATCACACCATCTAAGATGTTCATGTCTTTCTTTCTTCAGTGTAAAAGAAATGAAGGTTTTTGAGGAACACACTCCAGGTGTTTCTCCATATAGTGACTTCAATGGGGTCCAACGGGGGGGCTTGTTTGTGTGATAGACATTTTGAAGAATCTTTAATGACTCGTGACTACTGAGTTGTCTCAGAGAGTGATTCTTTAATTTTGTGTTGACTGCGCACACACAACATCCTATAGGTTCTGTACTGGAAACAGAAATGATTAGTTAAATCACTCGAGTCTTTGGGTCCTTCGTTCTTCCCATCAGTCCCATTGAGGCTATGCTGTCAGTACTGGAAAGATAAATGATTAGTTCACCTTTCAAGTCCTCGAAGACTCAAAATATGAACTAATCAATTCTGCATCCAGTATTGACTGCATAGCTCAATGGGGCTGCCACGTGATGAACGAATGACTTGAACCCGAAGTCGATAGACTCGAAACGTGTACGTATCCGGTACTACAGACTGCAAAGTTAAGTTTATGAGGATGTCACAGGATGAACGAACGGCTTAGATCGGGAGGTGAGGTAACTAACAGACTGCATAGCCTGAAGACCCAAATAAATTAATGAATCATTTCCGTCTCTCATAATTTGGCCTTTTCCTTGCATCGCACTTTTTTTCTTATTCTAAATGCGATCAACATTTGATGTGTTTGGGGAATTTGGCTACCATTTTAAATACATTCTACTGAAATGAACAAAAGGTTTTCGAAAAAAGATTTGTTAATTTTGATGAACGAGATTCAAAGATCCAAGTCAGTAAAATGATCCGAACGTGCCACAACTATTACACACGTGTGCTGGATGAAGTGGATATGCACCTGTAGTCAACTGGTTGCCTGTGTTGTTCATTATTTTGGGGGCGGAGCAATGAAGGGAGGTGTGTGTTTGTTTGGCTGTCGATTTTAAATATCAACAGTGTTTATCAGAAATCACTGACTGCACTTTTAACTAGCTGGCAGTAAACATCAGTAGATCGCTGCTGCATGTATGAGATGGTTACCGTTTTATTCCTTGATGTTCTTGCTTTGCCTGACAGCTTATGTGGACCATTGCTGTTCACCTTGTCCAATTCAGGAAAGGGAAGAGAAGCTGCACAATGGGGCTAAGAAAGCAGGAAATATTTGTGAAGGACAGAAAAACTTGTTTATGTTCATTTCTCTAGCTGTCCTACACTTTAACTATCATTTCTTTCACACACATCTCTAAGCTGAAATAGTCAAT
>NW_026607479.1:0-28855 GCF_029890125.1 Rhinichthys klamathensis goyatoka
TTCCTTTTGCCGGTTCTTTGTGACAGCTTTTAGGTGTTTTATTGGCAGCGCCACCCTTACATGTGGTGTGTGTGTGTGTGTGTGTTGTCCCCGCATTTAAAGATGGGACCCCCCAAAAATTTAATTAAATTAAATAAAGCAACATGGTAAAAAGATGAAAATGACTTGATTTTACTTTCAATTCCTTTTACATTCTCCAAGGTATTAACATTAACATTTTTCATAACTCCATGTAGGCCGTTTCTGTGCATAAATGTAAGCACTGTGGCAGTAGATTACTAATGCAATTTTTAGAAAATCTACTCTTGTACTCTTGATACTCAAGTACTTTTAAAAACAAGTACTTTAGTACTTTTACTTAAGTAGACATCTGACTGTAGTACTTTTACTTGTACTTGAGTAAAATTTAGCAAGGGGTATCTGTACTTTTACTCAAGTAACAAAGCTCTGTACTCTGTCCGCCTCTTATAGTACAATAATGAAATACTGATAAACACTGTAAAAGAAATGTGCATCTATTTAAACCATGTGGTGAAAAGGACTTTTATAAGGTCATTACCTTAAATATAATGTGAGAAAGATGAAACTATTGTTTTGGGGGTGGTGGGGGAAGGCACAGATAAAAAAAAAAAAAAAAAAAAAAAAAAAAAAAAAAAAAAAAAAAAATTATTTAAGTACTTTTATTCCACACAACCCATTATGTGATCCAAAAAAACAAGCATTTAATTATACATTAATGCCACATAACCTATTATCTAATGAAAATCAAATATATATTTAAAAAAGGTAATATATTTTTGAGTATTTGCTTTTCATTGGATAATGGTTTATGTAAACAAATGTTCTAAAATATATTCATTGTTTAAATATACATAAAATCTTTTTGTTTATTTGTTTATTTATTTTAATTAATTTAATTTGATTCCACACAACCCATTATCTTAAGAAAAGCAAACATTTAAAAAATAATTTAATTGTTTAAATGTATATATTTTATTTTATTCCACATAACCCATTATCGGATCAAAAGCAAAAATACATTGTTTAAATGTAAATTGAAATGTATATTGAAAACAGAATGTACCATTTAATTTAGTTTCGCGTCTCATCTCAAATGAATAGTTTATTCAACACCAAACACACCTGCTGACCTTGTTTGCCCATCAATGTCACTCTTTGTGCGTCATCATAACACTGGGAATATTCGCACGCACATTGTGACGGGAATGTTTTGACTTGTTGCTACAAACAGAATCAAATATTTCAGGATTCATTTCTTTTATTCTTCTGTCACTGTCAATGATCGAGCCCCAGAAGCTTTTATTAACCATTATCTCTCTCTGTAAGGTGTCTGGAGTTCATTCTGGAGGAGATTAATCTCAACAGGATGGCCAATGTCATGGTGGCGTCTCACAATGAGGACACGGTCAAATTCACACTGGACAAGTGAGTCTAGAGCCGAGAAGAGATGCATAAAATACATTCAGCTCAGTATCTAATGCTATTGCTGGGCGTGTGTGTGTTTTTCTCTACAGAATGAACGAGATGAGTCTCTCTCCCACTGAGAATAAGGTTTACTTTGGACAGCTGCTGGGAATGTGCGACCAGATCAGCTTCCCGTTGGGTGAGTGGAAAAAGAGCAGTGTGGGAAGGAACAGATGTTGACATCAAGACTTTGCAAAAGCATAACAGGTCCCCTTTAATATTAGATTTACTTTTTGGGCTCTACTAGAATAGACCCCTTTTTCAGTTGGTAAACATGGTGACGTTTTTATGTGGGCGGAGCTTAGGTGGAGGCAGAACGATCCCTCTGGCCGCTTCACTAACGCTAGTTAGCAAGTTTTGTTAGCAATGACTGGAGAAAATCAGATTTTATCTTAATGTGTAAGGTCACTCACTGTCCAGGACCGCGATTGTTATTTTCAAAAGTTAATTTTAACGGACGGAACCAGATTGGCCGACCCGTAGCCTACACGCTCACACGCTCACATGGACGATCTGACAGGATTAACGTTACCTCGGTTGAGGGGCCTGACTTCTACACCCACCTTATAGAGAAACCGATCGTAAAGAAAAACATATATAAATCTTTAGATGTCTATAACTTTGTGCTGAATGGTCATGTACAAGACGTGAGTGGATGACGTGAATATTTTCTTGAAATAAAATTTCCAGATACAGCATATTAATTTTTCATCGATTCTTGCACCAAACAACACAACAAGATGACATTTAGTAATAATAACAACAATTTAAGCTCCTTATTATGTAGCCGAATCTATGCTGGTTTGTATTGGCCAAGCCTTGTTTTGCCTCCAGCTAGCGCCGTGACGTAACTGTGACGTCGGCGCAAAAGGGGTCTATAGGTTTTCACGCTTGAATGTTCAAAAAAACACATTTACACTGTTGCAGCTCCTCTCTTCCCAGTCTGTCAGTAACGCTCTGTTTAGTTCCTGTCTCTATGAAGCCCCTCCTTCTAAAAAGCGTACTGTGCTCTGATTGGTCAGCTGGATCTGTGTGTTGTGATTGGTCAACCGCATGTTTGTTGAATGCCACTCTCCTTACTAATAACCGTGAGCTTCTACACACTACTAACTAACTCAACCAGGCCCCGCCCCTTTATTCTGCGTATGCCATTGGGGAGGAATTATTTAAATGAGGAATATTGTGACGTGTTCGCTCCTGGGAGAAACTCAAGACTACAATGGAGGCGTTTCAGGGAGTTCAGAAACTGCGACACTGATATAGAGAATAACTCCCGCTGGAGGGACTTTGTGCTTTGCAACTTTGCAGACCTTTTTCATGCTCAAACCACAGCATTACACATGTTGAAAATGTAAAAAAAACATAATACTGTATGTCCCCTTTAATATTGATGCTGATAAATAGAATGAAATGTGCTGAGGAAGTTTACCGTTGTGTGTTTTTGCGAACAGGTCAGGCAGGATTCCCGGTATACAAGTATGTTCCCTACGGTCCCGTGAACGAGGTCATCCCGTACCTGTCACGCCGAGCGCAGGAGAACCGCGGCTTCATGAAGGGTTCGAAAAGAGAACGCAGTCTGCTGTGGAAAGAGATCCAGCGCAGACTCTTCAATGGACAACTGCTCTACAGACCTGCGTACTAAAACACACACACACACACAACTGAACATCAACTGTATTTAAAATATGGACCCCCTCGCCCTACGGGTGAGCACAACCATGTGAGCGTGGGGAACTCATCACAAAATGGACATTAATACAGTCAATAGGTGTCATAGTTTGTGTACATCAGTGGCTGTAAAATGAACTAGAGTTAAAGACAACATGAAATCGCTTTTGCAATACGTTTAACGTCTGTGATGTGACATGAAACAAAATTCAGAGGGAAATAAGGTCAGACAAGTTAATCTGACGAAAAGCAAACTTTTGAAATTATATTCTATCTTTTATTCCACATAAAACATCCGTTGTAAAGCAAAAATTTAAAATAAGTTAATTGTTTAAAAATATATTTTGAATTACATTTAAGAACACTTAAAATATTTATATTTATTTATTTATTTTTATTTAACCCATAAAACCCATTATCCAATGAAAAGCAAATATATAATATATTGTTTAAATATATATTATATTTTTTATTTTATTGTATTCCTCATAACCCATTATCTGATGAAAAGCAAATATTTAAAAATATATTTTATTGCAGTTTATTAAACAACGTGAAAGAAAGTTCAGTGGAAAATAATATAGGATATTGGGTGAGACAAGTAAGTTAAGTCAAGACATGTTTAGTTACATGAACAGAGCAGATGGTTTAAGTCATGTCAGATGTGGAGAAAGTTTGGGACAGTTACTTAGACTGTAAATTGAGTCCGTTAAATGTTGTCTTTAAATCAGCTCTTAATCATTCCACTGTCTTTACATCTCTGTGCCGTTAGAGTCAGCTGTTCATCACTGGTTATGTTTGGATTAGCTTACGACCATACTGTGCCGTACTGCCGTTTACACGACACTGCTTTAAACTAAAAACGGAAAACTTTTTATTTTGGTTTTGGCCATTATCGCCTGAATATAAACTACAAAAACTCAAGTGTTGTCTATAGGTGTTTTATAATCTGTAGTCTATAGGCATGTAATGTTGTTTTACAAAGTGACATCGCCAACTACTGGCCTGGCCGCATAATAACTTTACAAAAAACGCAAAAGAAAAACTTTTCAGTTTTTAGTACATAGTTCTCTTGTAAAATTACCCTATGTTTGAGTTCTGCTCAGATACTGTATCAGACACATTGCTAGTGTGACAACTGAACCAATATCAGCTGCCATTTTTAATCCCACACCTTTTTAAAAATGCTAATATCTGTATTTCAGAGATAACATGCAACATATATATATATATATATATATATATATAGATGGTATGTACTTCAAACCACATTTATTTATATAGCACTTTTTACAATACAGATTGTTTCAAAGCAGCTTTACAGAGATGACAGGAAAATAATGCAAAAAAGTTTGTTACAGAAGAAAATAGCGTCACAGTCCAGTTTAAGTAAGTTCAGTGATGTTTCATTTTTGTTTTAAATTTTTTTTAGTTAATTTATATATATATAGGCGCTCTGGAGTAAACAGTGATGTCATCGTCCAGCTCAGTTCTTGTATAATAGGGACAATGCACGCAGATCAATATTATTGTTGAATATTAAATTAAATGTTAAATTTAATTTCCCCTAAGCCAATGGCAACAAAGGTGGAAAAAGTTGACACACCGGTATGGAGACAGGTTTGTTGAGGATCAGTGCCGATGATGCCTTCACAGGGGAGAGTCTAGTTGACACTATCTCTGCTGACACTTCAGTGATGTGTTGTGGTCGTGTCCAGGCGCAGGTCCACCGTCTGGTCCGGATACGGCCCGGATCCGGCCCATTACAGTAAACCTCAGAATAAGCAGAAAGACTAATATTAGCGTAGATGCCATTCTTCTTATGATGAAACGGGTACATCGGGTGTTGTAGGAAGTGTTCCCGGTTCCGGATGACCTAATCTATGCAGCATAATAATCATTTAACTGATTTGAATAATAGGAATGTATAATGCTCTATCTGTATGGCAGGTTAAAGAGATGTGTTTTTAGTCTAGCTTTGAACTGACAGAGTGTGTCTGCTTCCCGGACAATGCTAGGGAAACTGATCCAGAGTTTAGATGCTAAATAGGAAGATCTTCCGCCAGCAGTTGATTTTGATATTCTTGGTATTATCAACTGGCCAGAGTTTTGAGATCACAATAGGCGTGAAGGACTATAATGCGTGAAGTGAAAAAAAAATGTACCCGTTGACTTTGTGAGGTACATGGACGGTTTTCAGTTATTTTTTTGTAATATATTTGATAGACATTTAATCATAATGATATGGTATACTATTAACCAGTTAAATGCATTTTAGCACTGGGTATTCTGTTCAGTGTATGACTGATGTTTTGCTTGTTTTTCTTTTGCTCATTTTAAAAACTACTTCAATGTAAGTTTGGGTTTGAATTTAAATGAGTTTTTGGATGAAGTGTGCATTTGAATCTTTCAGTTGTTTGAAATATTTACTGCTCTTTTATCATGTAAATAATGAAATGCGGCTGATTTTAGGCTGATATTAGACACTTTTGCACTGTTAGATGAATCTGGATGACTGTATATGAACATGTCTTAAATAAAAATGAAATTTTATATCAAATATTGAACTACTAATTGAGTTTCTTTTTTGATGTGTAGTTATGTAATCTATATATATATATAATGTGTGCATAACCAGGTCTTATGGAGACTTTATTACATGCATGGAGGGAACGAGGCTTTTCTTTTAAACTCTAGCAGACTAGCAGTCATTTAATAATATTCTTGTAGCAAGTGATTCTTACGTGTTAGTAATGGTAAGTGCTAGGTTTTTTTTGCACAATCATAATCTTTTTAGTGCATTTCTTTCATTTCAGGACAAGTTTGAATACGTAATAGGGGAATCAAAAACCCCCTCTTGTAAAAGATATCAGGAAGTGGCTTTATTTCTCTGCTCCTGCCATGGTTCCTCTATCTATGGAGTATCTGAGCAAAAACAGAAATGAAACGGGAAGGGGTTGAGGCTTTTATGTCTGAATAGACAGTCAGGTTTGATTAATGGAGTTCTTAAAGTGAAAATGTGAGTCGTTATCTGTGGAGGAGCTTTCTTGTCCTGTGTGTATGGAGATCTTCAAGTCTCCTGTTGTCCTGTCATGCAGTCATAGTTTCTGTAAAGAGTGTCTTCAACAGTTCTGGAGATCAAAGAAAACTCGCCCGTGTCCGGTCTGCAGGAGGAGATCCTCGAAAGCTGAACCTCCTAGTAATCTTGTGTTAAAAAACGTTTTGTGATGTGCATGGTGAGAAACTCAAACTCTTCTGTCTGGAGGACAATCAGTCAGTGTGTTTAGTGTGCAGAGATTCAGAGAAACATGCTCATCAACCAACTTTACTTCTCTTATAATAGCTTTGGATTGGCCATGACGTGGTGCACGTACACTTATCTAAAGTAACATTAAATTAAAACAGAGGTAAGACACACCCAGATTTAGGTTGGTCAACCAGCATTTTTGCTGCCCTAAATGGAAATTCACTTCTTGTGTTTGTGTTGGAGCCATTCTGTGTATTGGGATGGGTTGGCACTGTGTTCTGGCACAAGTCAACTTAAGACCAGGGTTCATTAACGCAGGTGTGGCGCACAGCGAGGTGCATGGTTTTTGACCGTGAGGCACGGCGTGTAATCATGGAGACTGACTTGAGTTAAGTTTAAGAAATGTTTTATTTGTCGTTATGTTAATAAATGGATTGGAATATCCGACTTAAGTTCAGACTTTTGAAAGTTTATTATTTGACCTTATTTAGTTATTTAAGCCACAAGGAAACAGCACGCCCGAAACACGCGTACAAAACAACTTAAATGTGCGCCTTTGCAAACCAAGTACACTTGAATTAGTGCCAAATATTAGTCATCACTAATGTGACGCAGTCTTGCGGTAACATACGAATCCATTTATTCTACTTGGGAAAACAATTTCAGAGTCAGTCAGAATAAAATCAAATGTAACAATTTATTATGTCAGGTAAATGTATCATGCCAATTTCATAATCAGTTGAACGATAACAAATACAAAACATCAAATGCTCTGGAATAAAGAGAAAAGATGCGAACCTGACATTAGTCAAGTCAAGTCATCCTCATTTACAGGTCCTTCTCAAAAAAATAGCATATTGTGATAAAGTTAATTATTTTCCATAATGTAATGATAAAAATTTAACTTTCATATATTTTAGATTCATTGCACACCAACTGAAATATTTCAGGTCTTTTATTGTTTTAATACTGATGATTTTGGCATACAGCTCATGAAAACCCCAAATTCCTGTCTCAAAAAATTAGCATATCATGAATAGGGTCTCTAAACGAGCTATTAACCTAATCATCTGAATCAACTAATTAACTCTAAACACCTGCAAAAGATTCCTGAGGCTTTTAAAAACTCCCAGCCTGTTTCATTACTCAAAACCGCAATCATGGGTAAGACTGCCGACCTGACTGCTGTCCAGAAGGCCATCATTGACACCCTCAAGCAAGAGGGTAAGACAGAAAGAAATTTCTGAACAAATAGGCTGTTCCCAGAGTGCTGTATCAAGGCACCTCAGTGGGAAGTCTGTGGGAAGGAAAAAATGTGGCAAAAAACGCTGCACAACGAGTAGTGATGGCCAAATGAAGCGTTTCGAAGCATTATTGCTTTCCGATACAATTGTGTCGAAAATGGTTCATTACTCGAAGCTTCATTCAGATAGAAATTGCAGCACCATCTCCTGGTGAAGTAAATGTAATGCAACAAAGCTGACAACCATAAAA
This sequence comes from Rhinichthys klamathensis goyatoka, assembly GCF_029890125.1. Classification (NCBI taxonomy): domain Eukaryota; kingdom Metazoa; phylum Chordata; class Actinopteri; order Cypriniformes; family Leuciscidae; genus Rhinichthys; species Rhinichthys klamathensis. Next base: position 7,895 of record NW_026607479.1, read on the forward strand.
TGCCAGTAGGCTTATGTTAACGGCCCGTTTATGACGTGTTTACCGAGGCGATCAAAGCTGAAACAGTGTAGTGCTGTGAAACTCATTTATGTAGGTGAAGTTTCCAGACACTGATGAATTTCATGTGTTCACCTTGATAATAAAACATTAAGCATGATGTGTGTGTGTGTGTGTGTGTAATTATTTCTTTGCCACTCTCCTCAACAATAAACTCAATCCACTCTCCTCAACAATAAACTCAATCCACTCTCCTCAACAATAACACCAATCCAAACACCGACTACTACAACCCACGGTGTTGCCATGGTTTGGCTTCACTTTTATAAGAAATACAGCCGCCAGGTTTCAAACCTGTCAACACTGGATTGGGCTGTCAAAGCAGTCAGGTGGTTCACTACAGGAGTGAAGCAGTGGGTTTGCTTCAGACGTCATTTTCACATGACTAATGACGTAATGATACAAGCTCCGAAGCAGTGGTTCATTGCAAGGACCGTTCGAGTTTGAAGCAAGCTTCGGAGCGTCGGTGTCAGACGTAACATCACTAACAACGAGAAGAGGTGACCGGACCCTGAGGAAGATTGTGGAGAAGGACCGATTCCAGAGCTTGGGGGACCTGCGGAAGCAGTGGACTGAGTCTGGAGTAGAAACATCCAGAGCCACCGTGCACAGGCGTGTGCAGGAAATGGGCTACAGGTGCCGCCTTCCCCAGGTCAAGCCACTTCTGAACCAGAAACAGCGGCAGAAGCGCCTGACCTGGGCTACAGAGAAGCAGCACTAGACTGTTGCTCAGTTTTGCATGTCATTCGGAAATCAAGGTGCCAGAGTCTGGAGGAAGACTGGGGAGAAGGAAATGCCAAAATGCCTGAAGTCCAGTGTCAAGTACCCACAGTCAGTGATGGTCTGGGGTGCCATGTCAGCTGCTGGTGTTGGTCCGCTGTGTTTTATCAAGGGCAGGGTCAATGCAGCTAGCTATCAGGAGATTTTGGAGCACTTGATGCTTCCATCTGCTGAAAAGCTTTATGGAGATGAAGATTTCATTTTTCAGCACGACCTGGCACCTGCTCACAGTGCCAAAACTACTGGTAAATGGTTTACTGACCATGGTATTACTGTGCTCAATTGGCCTGCCAACTCTCCTGACCTGAACCCCATAGAGAATCTGTGGGATATTGTGAAGAGAAAGTTGAGAGACGCAAGACCCAACACTCTGGATGAGCTTAAGGCCGCTATCGAAGCATCCTGGGCCTCCATAACACCTCAGCAGTGCCACAGGCTGATTGCCTCCATGCCACGCCGCATTGAAGCAGTCATTTCTGCAAAAGGATGTCCGACCAAGTATTGACTATTGAGTGCATAACTGAACATAATTATTTGAAGGTTGACTTTTTTTTTTTGTATTAAAAACACTTCTTTTATTGGTCGGATGAAATATGCTAATTTTTTTAGACAGGAATTTTGGGTTTTCATGAGCTGTATGCCAAAATCATCAGTGTTAAAAAAATAAAAGACCTGAAATATTTCAGTTGGTGTGCAATGAATCTAAAATATATGAAAGTTTAATTTTTATCATTACATTATGGAAAATAATGAACTTTATCACAATTTGCTAATTTTTTGAGAAGGACCTGTATATAGCGCTTTTAACAATGGAGATTGTTTCAAAGCAGCTTTAGAGAGATAAACATACAATTTATGGTAACAGAGATTGTTTTGGCTTTATAGCGATTTTTTTAATAATGTTATTTCCAACTAAAGTTAGTTTTGATTGATTCACTTCCAGCAAAATGATCATTTGTTATTACATTAGGGGCCACTAAGACGACGGCGTTCCCTCTAAACAGACTTTAAACGCGAACCTGTGACCTGATGGCGTTCACATGCAAATTAAAAATTGATTCTATAGTTATATTCGTTTGAATATACAGGTCCTTCTCAAAAAATTTTCATATTGTGATAAAGTTCATTATTTTCCATAATGTAATGATAAAAATTAAACTTTCATATGTTTTAGATTCATTGCACACCAACTGAAATATTTCAGGTCTTTTATTGTTTTAATACTGATGATTTTGGCATACAGCTCATGAAAACCCCAAATTCCTGTCTCAAAAAATTAGCATATTTCATCCGACCAATAAAAGAAGTGTTTAAAAAAAAAAAAAAAAAAAGTCAACCTTCAAATAATTATGTTCAGTTATGCACTCAATAGTCAATACTTGGTCGGGAATCCTTTTGCAGAAATGACTGCTTCAATGCGGCGTGGCATGGAGGCAATCAGCCTGTGGCACTGCTGAGGTGTTATGGAGGCCCAGGATGCTTCGATAGCGGCCTTAAGCTCATCCAGAGTGCTGGGTCTTGCGTCTCTCAACTTTCTCTTCACAATATCCCACAGATTCTCTATGGGGTTCAGGTCAGGAGAGTTGGCAGGCCAATTGAGCACAGTAATACCATGGTCAGTAAACCATTTACCAGTGGTTTTGGCACTGTGAGCAGGTGCCAGGTCGTGCTGAAAAATGAAATCTTTATCTCCATAAAGCTTTTCTGCAGATGGAAGCATGAAGTGCTCCAAAATCTCCTGATAGCTAGCTGCATTGACCCTGCCCTTGATAAAACACAGTGCACCAACACCAGCAGCTGACATGGCACCCCAGACCATCACTGACTGTGGGTACTTGACACTGGACTTCAGGCATTTTGGCATTTCCTTCTCCCCAGTCTTCCTCCAGACTCTGGCACCTTGATTTCCGAATGACATGCAAAACTGAGCAACAGTCCAGTGCTGCTTCTCTGTAGCCCAGGTCAGGCGCTTCTGCCGCTGTTTCTGGTTCAGAAGTGGCTTGACCTGGGGAATGCGGCACCTGTAGCCCATTTCCTGCACACGCCTGTGCACGGTGGCTCTGGATGTTTCTACTCCAGACTCAGTCCACTGCTTCCGCAGGTCCCCCAAGGTCTGGAATCGGTCCTTGTCCACAATCTTCCTCAGGGTCCGGTCACCTCTTCTCATTGTGCAGCATTTTTTGCCACACTTTTTCCTTCCCACAGACTTCCCACTGAGGTGCCTTGATACAGCACTCTGGGAACAGCCTATTTGTTCAGAAATTTCTTTCTGTCTTACCCTCTTGCTTGAGGGTGTCAATGATGGCCTTCTGGACAGCAGTCAGGTCGGCAGTCTTACCCATGATTGCGGTTTTGAGTAATGAAACAGGCTGGGAGTTTTTAAAACCCTCAGGAATCTTTTGCAGGTGTTTAGAGTTAATTAGTTGATTCAGATGATTAGGTTAATAGCTCGTTTAGAGACCCTTTACATGATATGCTAATTTTTTGAGACAGGAATTTTTGCTTTTCATGAGCTGTATGCCAAAATCATCAGTATTAAAACAATAAAAGTCCTGAAATATTTCAGTTGGTGTGCAATGAATCTAAAATATATGAGAGTTTAATTTTTATCATTACATTATGGAAAATAATGAACTTTATCACAATATGCTAATTTTTTTAGAAGGACCTGTATGTGCGCAGGTTTGTAATTTCCCTACAAACCATGCCTAAACAAACTACTTGTCTTGCCTATACATTTGATATAGAATTTAGAAAATACATGATGCGGAGTGTCTTGCACACACTCCGCATCACAGGCTAATTTTGAGCTATACAAATCGCCCTGAGCCTCTCCTTGCATTTCTATACATAGACAAACTTCTTTAACATGGAAACATTTGCTAACAATGGGAATTTGCATTCAGAGTTGACATCTTTTGGGCAGGATGCCATTTGCCTGAAGACACACCCTCCTCTGTGTGCAAGTTATCTCTAAACTCTTAAGAACTTTTTTTTACCTTTTTTGGTTTACTTCTTTGGGAATGAGACATTTGTACCAGTCGCACTGAGGCATTTCAAATGATACCAAACATGTATAATACTGTATGATAATTGTTCATAATTAAACCATAGACTTTTGGGTGAATTCAGGTAAGGATGGGTGAAGGGAATGATGTGTAATTTGGGAGGTGATCAGCTCAAGTGTGATCTTGTCTTGAATGGGGATGGTAATATAGCAAGAAAGTTCAAAATGTTACTTTCCTTTGTTTTCTCAGACAATAGCCCTCTCTTCCAGTTCTTCCAGTTTCTCCAGTCTTACAGCAACATCCATCATGTTGTTATTGTCCCGTGACCCATTCATAAATCTCGTGGCCTCATGGGATAGTAATGTGTCCATCGTATACACATTTCAGAATATCGGCGATAGTAGTAGGTCATCCGGGTACTTTTTGCCTATTTGAGTACTGTGGACATGCTTCTTTTGTCACATACTATTTTTCTCCTACTATATAGTAGGGAAGTGTGCGATTGACTCGCTCTCTCTGTCAAAATCGAGGGATCGAGGACCTGTGGAAAAAACTTCCCTCGTCTACTTGACGAAGTTGAACGCACTTCAAAAGGGCAGCAGGAAGAAGTTCACAAGTGTAAAAACAAGTGTTCACAAGTGTTCTTTTCCAGAACTTTAAGGCCACAATGGAAAGGTAAGTGTTCTGCCTCCTGTCGCTCTTCTCTGCTTGTGAACCCAAACCCATTGCAGAGTGCCCAGAGCCCACATCAGGATCCACAGATGAGTTCTGGAGCTCTGATTAATGTGGCAAATCACTTGGGAAATTGGAGTCTGGCTGAAGATGCGAGATGATGTCCAAAATGGCGAGTCTTTAAAATATCTTCTGGTGTTTATGACAGAGTAAATATGGGATGTGTGAACATCTATCTTGATTGTTTTGTCTCAACAGCTCCTGTGAATCTGGACCCCGACACTGCACATCCCGAACTCAACCTGTCTAATGATCTGACCAGTCTGACATGGACCATGAACACTCGACCATTTCCTGCTAATCCAGAGAGATTTGACATCTATCCTAGCCTGGGAAAACCCAGACAACTTCCGGCAAATTTAGATTTGCTCTGAAAGTTAGTCTGGCAAAGAGCTCATTCAAGCCAGAGACAATTTATATACAACTATATAGGGAAAACCCGTAACGCCAAAGATGGTGGTTGTATGCACATGCCCCGCCCCTCCCACTGAAAAACCAATCGTCTGCTTTTAACAGTCAAGCCGGGAAACATGTAAGCCTATCGTGACGTCTGGTTCCACTGACGCATGCGCACAGTTGAGGTTTGCGACAGCAGAGACGAGAACCCTTGCGCATGCGTAGTAAAGTATAACCTGTGGGGAAAAAGGCCTTTTAAACCTTATTTTGGGGCAAAGTCATCAAACTTTTTCAGCGATTTTTATCATATTTTACTGCTGTTTCTATACAAGCAATTTTTATGTCCTGGTGACCAGTGAAAGTGCAGTTCTGACTCTCTGCCCATTCATTTAGATAGGAGCCTGGTCTTGTTAGTCCGAAACATATATCCATAATAAAGGCTAGATGTCTCGTCCGCGCTGCTGGCCAATGGAGGTCGACGTCAGCACCTGGCGGCCATCTTGTCACAGGCAGCTCGCTCACTCGTAACATTGTTTTAATGGTGCATGTACTTTTTAAATAACCATAACTTGCTCAATTTTCTACCGATTTTAAAACGGTTTGGTTTGTTATAAACGTCAGAGATGTAGTTATGACACTGCACACTTATGAAAAATAAGTGTACAAATAAATAATCAACCAAAATTATCTAGCCACGTTAATAACGTTTGTAAGAAACCAAACCGTTTGAAAATCCGCCAAGATTTCAGCAAGATAAGAGTATTTGTGTTCTCACCATACATTAGTACCACATAGCCCGCCAGAAAGCTAGCCTGTGACAAGATGGCCGCCGGTGATGACGATAGAGACTCCGCCGTAAGACATCTAGCCTTTATTATGGATATCTATGGTCCGAAATAGCTGCCCGGAGGCGTTGCCAAGATGGCGGCCGAGGGGCATGACTTGCCTAAAAGGACTTTGTTCAAGCCCATTTCCAATCCGTCGAAATCGCGGCACCAATCAGAAGCGTTGGGGCGGGCTTTATACGATGGCGCTGGGATTTTGAAGCAGATTTTGTAGCCTTACAAAGATGGATGCCGCCGTCGAACATCACTCGTTCGAATCAGCTGTCGCGTCTGTTTTAAGCGATTTGAACGATTTCCTTTTTGTTAAAAAGCGAGCAAAGATCAACACTCGGAGATGTTTCTCCGCCGCTCTGCATACATCATCTCCTTCATCGCTCTGATTGGGTTTTAGGTCTATCCGCGACGTCCGTTGGTGACGCCCCTCTGGAAATGATTTGTCTATGACGCTTTGCCAGACCATAACTCACTGAGAATGGTCTGGTTTTAACCAGGCTACATCTATCCATGTGTCCTGGAGGCTTTAACTCAGGATCACACTGCTGGGATGTGGAGGTTGGGGGTAATACACAATGGACTCTTGGAATTACAACAGCATCCAACCAAAGAAAGGGATTTACTTTCTTTGACAAAGATGTCTGGTGTGTGTGGTACAAAAATAAAGAATATTTCTCACATTACCTAGAGCAAGCCTACACTCCCTCCCTTTAGTGCTAAAGAGAGACTTCAGAGTGTGGGAGTTCTGCTGGACTGGGATCGAGGAAAAGTGCCATTTTCTGATCCTCTAACTGACACTCATCTGTGCTCATTCACAACAACCTTCCTTTACTGAGAGAATCTTTCCATTCTTCTCATTTCTGGTCTGAGGATTCTACCAGTGAAAATATTTGTAACAGCCAAGCACAGTTATACTGTATATGATCTCCTGTCAATTCAAGTTTACCTAAAAATGTCTACAAAATTCACAGGTCATTAATTTTCAATCATTTAAAATTATGTAGCCTACATTAAAAAGTGCTTAATAAAGACTTGGATGTTTTTTTGTCATTAATTTAAGAGTTCAAACAAGAACATTTCTTCTTCATAAGAACAATTTTTATTATATTATATGTTTATATTATAATAAATATCTTATATTATAATATATCAAAGTGACTTTTAATTCAGAGCTTGAAACATATTCATCTTTGAAGAGTTGTATTAAAGTCTCCTTTTCTGAATTATTTATTACATTTTTAAATAACTTACCCTCATGCCCTATTCACTTAACAGCCCTTAATTGTTCGTTCGTGGACAAATGTGGGCACAGAGGTCTCTCAATTTTTTATTTATTATAAATGTTATATCACTGTCTTCGATAAAATTTATACTATCCATTTATGGTGTGGTTTTTTTTTTGGGGGGGGGGGGTATTTTTGAATTTATTTACCTCTAAAAGTACCACATTTGCTATGTAAATTATGCTTATTTTTATGTTATATTTAATATTTCTTTAACTACATTAAAAATGCCATTTGACAAAAGTCCAAGAGTTAAAACCTAAAGATGAAGTGTCTTTGCTGGCATCTGGTGTCTTATATTGGTATTAAATTAAGAATTAAATCAATACAGTAATATCAATAGACACTATAGCTAATAGTACTCAATGGCTGCATATAGGCTGAACTCTATGAACCACTGTATAAAATGAATTTGACCTCTTAAGTTTTTGACTATCACAAGTTAAAATTGTAATTAAAATATATATATATATATATCTTTGTTAGGTGAGACTATACAAAGATGCCAAAATATGCTTAGATAAAAGTAGTAGGTCATTTAGAGAGTCTGATGAGCCAGGTGGATGATTGGATCATACCAAAAAACATGGTCAGACATTGGCTCATTCAATTCTTTGTTTTTGTATGTGTGAGTGAATTTTTATTTTAAAAAAAACAAACAAAAAAAAACCCCAGCTCTGTCATAGGCTCATTGAATGCATTGTTTGTGTGTGTGTGTGTGTGTTGTGTGTGTGTGTGTGTGTGTGTGTGTGTGTGTGTGTGTGTGTGTGTGTGTGTGTGTGTGTGTGTGTGTGTGTGTGTGTGTGTGTGTGTGTGTGTGTGTGTGTGTGTGTGTGTGTGTGTGTGTGTGTGTGTGTGTGTGCATGAGTGAGAGTTTTTGCCATGTTGAGAATGTTGTACAGGATCAGCCCTTCGTTTGTGTGTATGTTAGATATAGCCTACATTGTATTGTATTGGATTTTTTTTCTTTTTTTTCACAAAAAAACAACAAGAATGCTCTGAAATTCATCCCATTCATTCCTATGGGTGCCAATTTTTGTCCATGTATTTTTCTTTTTTGAAGTAATCCCAATCAAATTTCAAGCAATCTGAAGTGTGTCAGCTGAAGGAAATAATAAATTATTGTCGGCTTTAATATATCGGCCAAGTTTTCTTATCGGGCCGATGACGATAACATTAAAAATGAACACAACTTATCAGCTGATATGTCGACAGATATACTGATATGGTGCCCGATATATCGTGCATCCCTGTGTATAGGCTATTTATTATTTTAATCATTTTAATCAAATTATTTATGGATTTATTTAGTTCAATAACATTTTATTACAATCTTATTATTTATGTATGTTTGCATTTTTACGCTGTTTCTCCTCTAAACTTTTGAAAACCCCTGGACCAGAAATACAGTACGGAACGTTCATCCACATACAGTTTCTACACGGGTCCTATTGTTGTAACACGGACGACAGAAAGTTCCATCAGCATGGTTGTCTCATGGTATAGTTGTGGATCGTTCTTATAGTCATATTTGCGTTTAACGCTTTTAAGTTAATATATTCTCAAATAGTATATATATTTTCCATATATGTTTACTATTGTCCGCGCTAAAATGCATGTCGCATATCTGCGTTAATGATAGAAAGCTACGAAATAACATGTGAACAGACAGTGATATTTATTAGAGCCAGTGCGTGCTCATTATAATAACAGAAAAGCTGAACGACACCCTAGTGTTTTATCACTCAGGTTACCTAGATCAAACCTAACGATGTCTAAAGTTAAGCCGAATAAACATGCTGCTAGTGTTCAGACTAATGGTCAAGCAAAGCATACTAAGAAGAAAAAGAAACCTGATAAGAAAAAGACGTTCTTCTACCACACGAAACCGGTTGTAAATAAGGAAAAAACAAAACCAAAAACTGTGAAGCCAAACATTATGCCCCCAACAGAAGTTCAAGAATATTCCTGCAACTGGAAGAACTTATTGCAGGTAAGGGTAATTTTTTTTACCATGGTACAAGTACATTGAATTCCTGTACGACAATATGCTCGAGCAATTCTGAATGAGAACTGCATCTTATGTCTGTTTTTACCATGTCTGTGTGTGTGTGTGTGTGTGTAGACTCTCGCTCCAAATCCTGAAAAGAAGGATGAAGGCACAAAACAGACGAAAGATGCAAGTGTTAAAGGAAATCAGCTTCAGAAGACGCAGTCAGTTTCCAAAGACTCTCGTAAACCGGATAAACTCTTCAAAAAACCCTCACAGACTGTCAAACCGGCCTCTGAGAGTTCTGGAAGAGCAGAGAAAGATGGAGATCAACAGAATGGAAAAGACCCTGCTGGACACAAACAATTTAAAGCAGAGAAGAGGAAAACAAAGGATGAAAAAGAGAAACAATCGAGCAAAAAGAAGAAAGTCGAGGAGGTGGAAAAGAAACCTACCGCAGAGTATGGCTAGATTTTTTGTATTGCCTTTTCCCCTTTCACACATTTTAGCAATCATCATGAATTAGGTTTCATTTGAAAGCTTAAACACTCAAAATTCATCCTGTGAAAACACTTTTGAAATTGAACATTGCGCCACCATGGAAACTGGGATTCCCCAGTGGGTGGTGTCATGTTTCACATTTTACAAAATATACTGCACTATTTTTTAATCAAATCTTTTTCTAATCTTGGCAAAATGCATCATTGGAAAGCTCTAAGAGTCAATGATTCCATATTCAGCCACTGTGATAGAAGTAATATTGTGACACTGACAGATATGTATTCATTTATGACAGGAGAAAATCAGTGGAATGTGGCTATTATTGGTAGAGGACCTCAACAAAATCTCATAAGAACCATAATCTTTGTGATATCAAATTTAAAATTGGAACACAACCTTAAGACGCGTGGCTTTGATTTTATAACAAATTTAGAGTCCAAATTGTTTGTGAAATATATATTTTGTATAAAATATAGATGTTTAGTACAGTACATTTGTTAAACCTCTATGCTTTCAAAATGTCTTCTTAAAAAAAAACACCCAACCTTAAAGGGTTAGTTCACACAAAAAATGAAAATTATCCCATATTTACTCACCCTGAAGCCATCCTAGGTGTATATGACTTTCTTCTTTCTGCCAAACACAAGCAGAGTTATATTAAACATGTCCTGGCTCTTTCAAACTTTATAATGGGAGTGAATAGAGCCTGAGCCTTTTTGATACGTCGGGTCAGAGGTCACTCTTCGGTCGGAATCCAGTGATTATAGTTTATAAAGTTATAAATATGGATATTTTTCTTACAAAAACGTATCACATTGCTTCAGAATGCCTTAATGAAGTCGTATGGATTACTTTTATGATGGATGGATGCACTTTTTTGACTTTCAAAAGTTGATAGCATTCACTCCCATTATAAAACTTGGATAAGCCAGGATATTTTTTAGATATAACTCCGATTGCATTCGTCTGAAAGAAGAAAGTCATATACACCTAGGATGGCTTGATGATGAGTAAATTATGTGATCATTTTAATTTTTGGGTGAACTAACCCTTTAAGGCTGGTCTTTTTTTTTTTTTTTTAAGACATTTTGAAAGCATAGACGTTTAGCAAATGTACTGTACTAAACACAAAACATCTATTTTACAAAACAATTTCGGTTCTAAAAAAAATGATTTCTGTATTCCAAAGCATTCATGAATTACAACCATTTAAGTTCAGTGCATTTTCATGTCTATGCAGAAAAAGGGGTTAATGCTGCTTCATTTTTCAAGTGACGGTCCTCTTTTATCACTCTGTTTCCTCTCAGGTCTGATATCTGGTTTGATGACGTGGACCCTGATGACATCGAGTCCGCCGTGGGGGCGGAGGCCGCAGACATCGTGCGAAAGCGGAACGGGATTCTGAAGTGCAGTGCAAAAACCACAGAGGAATCGCTGGTGAAAGAGCATGCGTTTGAGGGGTGAGCGAACGCCTGTCAGTGTGATTCCCGGCGGCAGGAAGTGATGTAAACTAACCGCTGTTGTTGTGATTTCAGGTTGACCCGCGCTGTTGCTATGGACTGTGAGATGGTGGGGGTCGGATGTGACGGGGAGGACAGCATTCTAGCACGCGTCTCGATCGTCAACCACTTTGGGAAGTGCATCTACGATAAATACGTCAAACCCACGGAAAAGGTTACGGACTACCGGACGGCCGTTAGCGGTATCAGGCGGGCGGACATTGAAAACGGTCAGGACCCCTCATAATAGAAATAACTGCATGGATTTTCTCTATTGCATTTGAAAAATACTATCCGTTTGGTTGAATGGCTGTTTGTATGGGATAAGAATGGATTAAGAAACGAAAAAAGTACTTCTCGAAATTTTGAGGTAACATTTCGCAATTGTGACTTTCTCAGAATTGCGAGTTTGTAACAGTTCTGACTATTTCTTAATTCTGAATTTATATATCGCACTTTTGAGCTAACATTTCACAATTTTGACTTTTTTCTCAATTGCAAGAGTGTAACGCAGTTCTGGTGGTGTTTCTTGTGATTTTGAAATTAAATCTCTCAATTTTGTTATAAAATCTCACAATTTTGACTTTTTTCTTTAGAATTGCAAGTTTACAACAGTTCTGACTCTCAACTCTGAATTTATATATCACAATTTTGTGTTAAATCTCACAATTCTGACTTTTCTCAGAATTGCAAGTTTATGTGGTATTTCTCGCAGTTCGTGAAAGTTTATATCTAAAAGTTTTGTGTAAAAATCTCAGAATTCTGAATTGAAATCACATAATTCTGACTGTATTACTCATAATTCCAAGTTTATATTTTTTTTCCCTCAGAAATTCTGAGTTTACATTAAAAATTCTTAATGTTTCATGAACTAAAAGCATTTTGTGATCCAGACAGACCAGGGTGTCCGCGGGGTTTTAAAAAGTATTAAAAAGTGATAAATCAAAATTGTCAAATATAAGGCCATTAAAAGTGTTAAATGTGGTCTCAGAGGTATTATTTTTTCCAAGTTAGGTATTATTTTTTCAGACTATCAGGTGTCCAGGGCTTAATAATCCGGTACCGTGCCAGATCTCCGGCGTTCGGCCGTGAGGACAAAAAGAAAAAGGGGAACTTGCATGCGGTTTAATATTTTCGAGTCAATTGATTTCACCTACCAATCATATGAGAGGAACGCAGCTCTAACTAACGTTACAAGCCTATCAGAAGCAGAGCAGGGCGGGTCCTGGCAACACACTGTGATTGAGATCCATACGTCACATTAGCGTCGTCGGTGAAAGCATGGAGCGCAAGTTCATGAAGCCTGGGGATGATGTCCTACCCATGGGCGTAATTTCCTATGCGGACAAGGGGGACACTTTCAAATTCGTTTTTTGTGATTTTTAACCGCACGCCGTCATTGCCACGGAGGAGCAGGACCGAGCCTGTGTAAAATAGCTCACTGAAAGTTCTAATGAGCAGGTATACCGGTTGCGACCATAGACTGTAAAAAAAAATAGATTGCGACACAGTCAGTGATGAAACGCCAGAAACAACAACAGGTGACGAATGTCATCATGGATGAAAAGAAAGAAAGGAGATGTGAGTTGCTTGATTCAGGAAATTAGCTCAGGTCAGGATAATTTCAGACTGTTAGCTAAATATTTAATGTAGAACATTACTGTGTAGTGACTAAAAAAACATTCGGTGTAACGTTAGGCCTACGTTACCATGAAAACGAGTCCACTTCAAACCGCAATATTTTCTGTCAGTAGGCTAATGTATGACAAGTGCTGACAGCAACGTTAACTCATGCGATTCATTTTTGTCCAGCTTTGCAATTAACGCAGGAATGCACCCGTTCTTTCTGTCATCCTTTAGCTAGGATTATGATCACGCTCTTATTCACGCAAATGCTTTAATGCGCGACAGTGACAATACGCGCTGTCAGTGAATGTCCTCCTGACACACGACGCACAGAAAGACGCGCGCCAGTATCGAGTTCTCTTTCGCGCTTGAACGAACAATAACACACACACATTTATGCCAAAATGTCCGTTTTGTCGAGTATCCTCACAAGAACCGTGCTAAATGAGTTAAATAAAATCTTAAATGGAAGTAAATAGTAGTGAGAGAATGTGATGCGTGAGATCCTGTCAGCAGCGGCAGATCTTAAAGTGACAGGAGCCATTAATTCTGTCTGTCAGTAAAGTTAACCTAAAGAACAGAGAAAATTACTCGCTGCTCTTGACTAAAGAACGCTTGTAGCTTTGATAAGGATTAATCTATATTTCATTTATAATTTATGCAGTGCGGACTGTTTTATAACCATATTCAATTTCTGTATGGCACAGGTAAATATGACATGTATTATGGGTTTAAGAGAGGATTGTTTTAAGTTCACTTAAATTATAAGTTTTTATATTTTTTGAAGCCTAATAAATGTTTAAAATTTGGGGGGAAATCATTTTCATCGAGACATCAGTAGCTATAATATTAGTAATACTGACATCAGTCTCTAAATCTATTATTTTTTGTATGTTATATATGTCAAAATCTGTGTAAATAATAGAAAGGTCGCTGATTAACACTTGCAATTCAGTGTCGTGATGGTTTAAAAAAAAAAATCTGAAGGTAGTAAAAAAGGTATTAAAAAGTAGTAAATTTAACTTAAGGATTGCTGTATATACCCTGCAGACCCTTTATTTGTGTTTTGATTGTTCTTTACGTGATTGACAGGTGAGGACATCAAGACAGTCCAGGAGGAAGTGGCTCAGATTCTGGAAGGAAGAATTTTAGTGGGACACGCCATTCACAATGACTTAAAGGTACAGTACACACAACAGAAAGGCTGCTGTCATGCTCATATCATTCCTGCATGCTTTTGCTGAAATGTTTGACAAGCTCTAAAAAAGCACCATAAAACTAGTCCATATGACTTGCTATATGGACCATTCTACAGAATTTTCTTTATTTTTTGACAAATTTTTTATGTATGCAAATTATATAATATCCAAGGTACACATTTCTAGTAATTGTGCAGTTAATTATCATATTGTATTTTCAGAAAGTTGGTTCGGAAAAGCCCCTCCCAATTATAAGTACCCAATAAATGATGATTTTATACATATTTAGCTTACTGACATTTTAAATATTATTGTGGGATTCAATAGATAATAGAAGGATCTTTGTAAACATCGAAAATTTGAATACTCAAATTCTTTTTAAATGTGTTTTTTGTTTATGGGACAGCAGTTCTGTAGAATGGCCCATATAACAGCATATTGGATTGAAATGGCATGAGGGTGAATAAATAATGATATTTTTTGTCTTGTTTATAGATTTTGTTGTTGGGTCATCCCAAGAAAATGATCAGAGACACACAGAAATACAAACCATTTAGGCAGAAAGTAAAGGTATGAATCTTAAATTAATATATATATATATATATATATACTATGTTAAGTGCAATTACTGACTTCAAGTTATGTTCATGTTTACTGTCTCCCCTCTTGTCCTCTTCCTCAGTCCGGATGTCCTGCATTGCGGGTTTTATGCAAAGAGATTCTCAATGTTCAAGTCCAGCAGGGCGAACACTCATCCGTAAGTCTCCAATGAAAACACTCTTCTCCGTTATTTCAAATTACTTGACTCGACCGTTTCACATATATAATTTAAGTTATAAGGAGTTTAGGCCGTCACAAGCACTAGCGTTAAAGAAGTCTGTTCTGCTTATCAAGCCTGCTGTGTTTATTTTTATCAAAAAAACAGTAATAATCTCAAATAACTGAATATTTTTTATAATGTAATTTATTCCTGTAGTCTAAGCTGTATTTTCAGCATCATTCCTCCAGTCTTCAGTGTCACATGATCCTTCAGAAATCATTGTATTGATTTGCTGCTCAAGAAACATTTCTGATTATTATCAATGTTGAAAATAGTTGTGCTGCTTAATTTTTTTGAAATAGAAATCTTTTGTAACATTATAAATGCCTTTACTGTCACTTTTGATCAGTTTATCAGTGAATAAACGTATTCACAAAAATCTTACCGACCTCAAAACTTTTCATCAGTTACTGTCAGCCAAAATCCCCTAAGATTATTTGCAGTTGGTTGCAAACCCCCGTATAATTATTACAAAGTGTTTTGTGATCGTAAGGTACACCTGGTGGTTTGATTGTGTTGTTGAACCCTGCTGTGTGTGTGTGTCCTGTTGGCTGAACTCGCAGGTTCAGGACGCTCAGGCCACCATGAGGTTGTACACTATGGTGAAGAAGCAGTGGGAGGCGGAGCTTAAAGCCGTGCGGGCGGGAAAATATAAGAAGAGTCCACGAAAACCCAAAGCTCCTAAAGACCACAGCAAATTAACTCAGATCCGCCAATAAAAACTCTTCTCTGTCGTCGCAAATCTCAACAGACTGAAGCGGTACATCGATCGGTGACATGGATTGTTCTGGAGTTACACAATCTCGTCAGTTATGTAATGATGAACTATTTAATTAACTGTCTCTCTACTGTTCAACTGTTTCTTGATTTCAAGTTTGAACTCCTTATTTGAGGAATCAGACAGTCAAACCGTTCAGATTTTCAGGTTATAAGTGTGACTGTACTATCAAGCCCTTTTTATGCCAAGTTATGTAGTTTTTCATCCTGTATAAAATTTCAGTTTTCAGTTTGAGCTCCTATTAAAGTCCTGCAACTGGATGTGTTGTGCTGATGTATTCTGGGAAATCACGTGCTGGGGTGTTCAAAGAGTCAGTTTTACTTTGAAAACATTGTTGAATACATCTATAATAATGACCTTAAACTTGCTGATTGGTAGTCTTACAAGTAATCATTACACTGGTGGTCAAAAGTTTGCAATGTGTCTCTTTATGTTTTGAAAGAAGTGAAAAATACAGGAAAAAACAGTAACATTGTGTAATATTACAATTTAATAGAACTGTTTTCTATTTGAATGTTCCTGTGATCAAAGCTGGATTTCCAGCATCATTACTCCAGTCTTCCGTGTCACATGATCCTTCAGAAATCATTCTAATATGCTGATTTGATGCTCAATTATTATTGTTACCAATTTTGTTGCTTGATTTTTATGGTAGTGTATCATGAATTCCACAAAAATGTTACCACTGTTGGGGAAGGTTACTTTTAAAAGTAATGCATTACAATATTGGGTTACTGCCTAAAAAAGTAACTAATTGTGTTACTTAGCACAATTGTTATTTTCCACAAAAAAAAGTAACTTTCAAAACATTACTTTTGTGTTACTTTTTTTCACCTGGGCTTATTAAAAAGTTAATAAGCTGGAAACCCCCCAAAATTCATTTTGAGGAATACTGAATCTGTTTTTGAGCAAGTGAGATAAGTAAAAACATGTTTAGTCTAGAACTGTGAATACCCATCATGTTCACACACACAACGCCTCTGCACTTACGATTTCTTTCAACATTACGACAGGAGAGCTGTCAGTCAATACATGGGAAAACAAAGTAACTTGTGTTACTTATTTGAAAAAGTCATGCAGATATTTTGTTGTAAATTTAAAAGTAATGCGTTACTTGAAAAAAGTAATCGATTACGTAACTCACATTACTTGTAATTTGTTACCCTGAACACTGGATATTAAGCAGCACAACTGTTTTTAACATTGATAATATGATGAGCAATAAATCAGAAATTCATTTTTCATCAAATAAATGCAGCCTTGTTGAGCACAAGATGCCTCTTAATTATAAAAAAAAAAAATCACCCGCCAATTTTTTCACCCCCCAGTGTAAATCGTAATAGCTAAATTATACTTTAGATCTGGGAAGTTAGAAACTCTTACATTAAAACAACAAGAAAAGGAGGAGGTCAAAGACAGATGCCTTTATTTAGTTCATGAGGAAAACAGAAAAACAGTCTCAATCTCAGACCTTTTTGTACACATCATTGCAAAGTCAATTAGTTACATATCACTGATCCAAAACTAATACACATAGGGACAAGATCACCGCTAGACAGCTAATAACAAATATTCAAGTTTAGGTTGTGCGGAACAAAGTTTGGTGTTTCAAAATATCTTCCCTTTTTTCAATCAATAGCTACTGTGTTTGTCAGGCCATACAGAAGCGTTTAGTTATGGATATTGTGATTATTGAGATCCCAAGACTAGAAAAGTATACTTTCAATATCATAGTGACTCTACACTCTACAGATATAGTCCTCTACAGATGGACTCAGGCTATTGGAGGGATTGTACACCAATGTTAGTGATAAATAATGGTGTGTTCAAGTCCTGCCGGGAAGTTCGTACGAGTTGGGAAGTCGTATTCGCGACGTCACGTGCGTATAATTCACTTTCGTCGGAGTAAGATGGCGGTGTTCCTTCTCTTAACTAACAACACAAAAACACAGCAAGGTTTTTAACTCTACTTCAGGAAAATTAAGAACAAAATGTGCATCAGGTGTGTTTTGCTTTTATTATTTACTTTATCGTTACATATGAATGTCATATTACAGTGCTATCATTGTGTGCAGGCAATTAGCTTATTTTGTTGTAAATAAAAAAGCCTGACAATCTTGCTTCTAAAAACCTTTAAGTATTGAGATATTCCACTCGTATTTACAAGTTTGTGGTGGCGTTCATGTGCCTTCAACTCATAAATACGATCTTTCCGACATCACTTGAAGTTCATTCTTTCAATTTATCTAGGTAGACATGAGATTCAAGCTGGTTTGTGTGCTGGTGGAGATTTAACTATATAACAAGTCTCAGTAGTATTATTGGAAATCATTTTACTTGCTAAACATACAGTTCATGCAAAGTTTTGCCTTTTAAAAATTGAAACTTGAAAAATTTAAAGCATTTCAAGGAAGCATAAGACCGATTATAAGGATGAATCTCACGAACACACTCAGGTCACAATTTACCGCAAAATCAAAAGGAAAAAAAGATTTATTTTGCATTAATGAAATAAATTTTTTCTGCAATTGCGACCATAATTGAGCAAATTCTCATTACATATAACTAATCCCTGTTGTTCTTAATGCAATTCCAAATTTTATAAATGTATTTTAAATAAACAATGTGCTTAAAAAGTTACACTATGTAACTTTTTTTGTTCAAAAGTAACAAAATTGAAATAAAGAGAAATCAATACATTTTTCAGATTTCTGAGGAAATTTTGAGATATAAACTCGCAATTGAGAGAAAAAAAAAAGTCAGAATTGTCGCAATTCCCTTTTTTTATTCCCTGGTGGAAACAAGCCTCCTTAAGTAACAGCGTGAACACTAAGGTCAGGACAGGACAGAATGACCTCTGACCTCCACACTATAGTTCTTTTGTAACTTTGGCTTTCCTACCAGTGGTCAGTGTTGAGACTGGCTCAGATAGATAAGCAAACAACACGTCATCACAGCATCAACAAACTGAATCGTTTCTTATTCCGGAAAAGAAGCCCTTCTTCAGTGCAGCAACAGACAGATGGCTTTAGAAGACTGAAGACAGAACGTAAAGACACGCATCTCATCATTCAGAGTTACACTCACACAAGCTTTTAAAGGAAACAAGCAGAAAGCGCAGATCAGACACTCTTTCACCAAATATGAAATAAAGACAGTGACAGTGAGCTTTTAGAGCAGCGCGTGTAGAAAAATTACATTCCACCATTTCTTACAAACAGCAAACATGCTGCAGCAAAGGATTCTGGGTAAAGGCCAGTTAGCAGAGGCACACAATACACACAAATACGCTAGTTTCTATCCCTGCAGTGGCCTTAGACACACCTGCAATCGCTGAAACACATTAGGACCATGCTTACTTACACATTAAAATACAAGTTTGTTTGCTCTTTTAAGGATCAGGGGCCATTCACACAGAACGCGTTTTTGCGGTTGAAAACTCAAAACGCAGGCTAGTGAAGTGGGGGGAAACACGTACTGCGTTCGAAAACTTAGGCAGCTGACTTGTTGCCTCGCTGCCTTACAGGTGTTGACTTTGCAGGTAGTGTTTGCGCACAAAGATACCTCACGAAACTGATTTCGGACAGACTTCTGAGGCGGTGTTACGGTTTAATGATCTACAGCAAAATACAGAGTTTCAAAGATACATAAACAAATGTTTAATGACTATAATAGTAATTTCTCACGAGAAATGACATCAAAAGTGATTGACCAAAGTTTAAAACGTACATTTACACACAAACTGACCACCAACTTCTAGACGCCATCTTTATCTTTTAGCTCAGCTGTCACAGAGTGGATTGTGGGATATCAAAGGCAGCGAAGGATACATCTATGCTGCCTTAAAGAGCAACATGCAGGTTGGACACCCCTATATAGCATAGTGTATGTTGATGATAAAACAACTAGATTTTCTGAACTGGAGTAATATATATTTAGCCATTAATGATATTTTGAGATAAATTGTGATAAATTAACTTCCGCGTCTATAAAGCACTAACCGGAAGTGACGATGGGCGAGGGAGTCTGGTCAAGTTCAAGCTCAGGTTACAATGGATGTGAATGAAGAAACCGAGTTCTCCGATGTTGACGAGCATGCCTATGGCCCACAGGTAGGGATGGGGGCGATCCGATCCAGTGTCGGTATCGGGACAGATACCAGTGTAATTCATGTAACGGATTTTCCCGATCCAACCTGCGGAGATATCCGATATCCTGCTGAAATGACTCCAAAAGTGATTCCCGCCGGCCAGTCTGCTAGCTGGCTGCAAGCTGTGGAATGGATTTCCTGAACGGAGGCGCGGCTCAATGAGACACAGAGACCCCCCCCCCCTCAGGAAATCCATTCCGCAGTTTGCAGCCAGCAAGCAGGACAGCATTGAGCTGTGTGTAAATACTTCACACTGGAAACACCGCAGAGCAAGACAGCAAAATGCAATGTTTGCAAATCCGTATTAATTAAACCATCTGTCTGTGATGCAAAAAATCTCCATGTCTATAATTCTCCGGAGTGAAATGTGCGTTACAAACGACCGAGTGTGTGGTGATAGACGCGGCAGTGAAGTCTGCTCTCTTCACCTGCACAAAACGCACCCAAGAACGAAAAGCCTTGTTTTTCCTAGAAGGAAAATGATGGACACGATGTCCTGACAGGCTGGAATTCGTGCAACCAGCACAAACACAACAATTTACCATTATGGCATCTCTAAAACTCGATCTAAAACTTTCTCTGTCTCTCACTACCGCTCTAACTACAGCTGACCGCGAGCTCTTGTTTGCCTCGGGCTACGTCATATGACGCGTTGCTAGCGGGAAAGGCGTATTCCAGAGCCTAGCACATTTTCATCAAAATCTCTACATCAAATGAGATTTCATTAGTAATTTCTACATGCGTTTTTAAAAGACCTCTTCAGACAATATCAAGTATTAATTCAGTTATAAATTCAACATGCACGTTGCTCTTTAAAAAATCCATCAGATGAAGGTATCTCAGGAGACAGGAAGTGCAGCTAACACTGGATTCAGATGTGCCTTGCTTCACTACCTTAGAATTCACCCTCCGAAGGCAGCATTTTTACGTTTTCAGACGCAGCCAAGGTCTAGAGATGCGATTTTTAAAAAGTTGAACTAATGCTGCATTCACGTGCTATCGGAATTATCGTAAATACGAGTTTCCTAGTTAAAAATTGGACATGAGTGCCCTCTCAAGTCTTATTTACCACTGGGAAGTTCTGGGATAACTTAGAGTTTCCGAGTTAGGCCGGTCACGAACTTTCAAAATGCCAAAGGGAAGAACGATTGCTGCCGAGACTGCTATTCTTTATTAGTTTTTTTTCCCACAACAACTACACCGCCTTGTCTTGTCGTTAAAGTAGTGCATACTTACATATATGAATAATCATTTGAAGTGTATAATACACAGCAAAAATAGCCTGTATTTGACATAGTGCGGT